>NW_022969147.1:0-545 GCF_012274545.1 Fukomys damarensis
GAACTGAGCTTTTCTTAGTTGGTAGGATTTTTTGTTTTGTTGATTCCGTGTATGCTTTTTTTTAAGTCTCTATTTCATTGATTTCTGCTTTGATTTTTAAAACATTTCCTTTCTTGACACTGAAGTGCCTCACCAGGTTGCTTATTTGCGTTTGCTTTGTTTTTGTGAGGTAGTCATTCACAGTTATAAACTTCCCTTTTACGACTGCTTTCATTGCATCCTATAAATCTGGTATGTTTTACTGACATTATCATTCAATTCTAGAAACTGTCTTACTTCTTCCTTGATTTCTTCTGTGACCCATTGATTTTTCAAGGGTATATTGTTTAATTTCCATGTGTCTTTGTGGTTTATTTTGCCATGAAGTTCGATTTTCATTGTGCTGCGATCTAATAATGGGTATGGTATAATTCCATTTTTTTGTATTTACTGAAGCTTGCTTTATTGTCTAGTGTGTTGTCCGCTTGGGAAAAAGTTCCACGCACTGCTGAGAAGCATATGTGTTCTGTTGTTTTGGGGTAAACACTCTGTAGATGTCTACTAAG
>NW_022969148.1:0-222 GCF_012274545.1 Fukomys damarensis
GGGGAAAGGTGGCACTCACCTCGGGGACAGTGTCCTGGGCTGAGGGGCCCCCTGGGAAGGATCCTCATCATGGCCGCCCTGTTGGGAGCTCTCCCTGTGTGTCACTCAGTTCTAACTGCTCTGCATGACCTCCCCATTGATCCTGCACCACTGATAAGCCCATTTTATAGACAGGGAAACCACAGCTACAACGATTGACCCATTTACTTAAGGTCACTTGGC
>NW_022969149.1:0-225 GCF_012274545.1 Fukomys damarensis
CAGCTAGGCCATGGTGTTCTCTTTTAAGGACAAACAATTTCATAGAGCTGATTCCAGACAGGGTCACTCCAGCCATCATAGCACAGGCATTTACAGCACCGTTCTGTAATCATGCCTGAGCAACAAGAGCAGGAACACTGCGAATCACAAAAAGCAATCAAACAACCTCTTTTCCCACCTGAGAGACTTATTTCTTTACCAGTTACACATTCAACTCTGCTGCAC
>NW_022969150.1:0-263 GCF_012274545.1 Fukomys damarensis
GAAGGGATGAAAAGAGTTAAGTTGTGATATATAATGCACCAACCTCCTGCAAGAAATTATGTATTGCAGATGCATACTAATAATTTTTTTAAAAAAGATATATAAAGAAAATATAAATGGAAATAATTCCTCTTTCTATGCAGGGTGGATACTTTTTTTTATTCCTTAGTTTATTGGTACATTTTAGTATGCAGTACAGATACATTCATCATTGGGATTTGTACCTTTCCGTGACAGGTCTTGGTTCCTATTTTCTCCCCACT
>NW_022969151.1:0-214 GCF_012274545.1 Fukomys damarensis
GGTGGGGCCTGACATTGCTGTGCACCGAGGGGGCACAGGAGTTTAAAGGAAGTGAAACAAGATACCTCTGTCCGAGTCACCTTGGTCCAGAGAAACATCGAATCTCGGCTCTGTGGCATCCTCATCTGCAGGGGGACTGGTCCCCCAAGTCCCAGCCAGAGTGGCACCACACTGTGGGGGCCTCACCAGGCTGCCACATGCGGCCAAGCCGCCC
>NW_022969152.1:0-207 GCF_012274545.1 Fukomys damarensis
CTACACAATGAGTTCAAGGCCAGCCTGAACTACATAGCAAGACCCTGTCTCAAAAAAAAAAAAACAAAGAAGAAAAAATATTAAATAGTACTCTTCGTGAACATAGACGTAAATCCTTAAGGAAATATTGACAAAACACATCCGGTAATAAAGTAAAAGAATAATAGCATGACTAAATTTAGATCAAGGGTAAAAGAGTGGTTAACT
>NW_022969153.1:0-4617 GCF_012274545.1 Fukomys damarensis
AGATACCCAGCAGAGGGATGGCTGGGTCAAATGGAACCTCTAGTCCCGGCTCTTTGAGGTATCCATCTGTGTTTTTGAATAATACACTTGATCTTGAGATCTAGAAGTGATTGTGTTTTTGAATAATAAAAAGGCAAAAGGTCTGTAACTATCTTGTGCAGACGAGAAAAAACATATGCATATTACAAGACTATAAAATATATTTTATATAAAAATATTTAGACATTTATAAGATATTTAAGCATCCAAATTCTGTAGATCACACAAAAAATTCTATTATGGGCAGGTTTAATGTGTCAGAATCTTGTTTTTCCTTCAGGATGACCACGTGTCATCATCATCATCGTCGTCATCATCTGTTGAGCATTTATAATATACTAAGCATGCAACTAAATTTTGTTCATAAATTACTCCATTAAATTCCCAGAACAGTCCCAGTACTATCTCCACTGTTTCACAAGTGGTAAACCTGATGTTTTAGGAAAGTAATTGGGTCCCAGTTATATTTACCCTCAAAACATTGGGTAGCAGGAGCATGCTGGGTGATGTCCATGAACTAAAGATCACAAATTCAATAAAGCACTAAGAGAGTGGTTTCAGGACCCCAGAGGAGGATGGGAGAGGTATTTCACAATACAGTGAAACCTTGGATTGTGAGAGGCTTATTCTGTGAGTGTTCCACAAGATGAGCATACATTTCTTTTTGGGTGGGGGGGTACTGGGGTTGCACTTGGGTCTTTGTCCTTGCGAGGCAGGCACTGGAACCACTGAGCTAAATCCCCGGCCCGAGCACACATTTCTAATACATTTTAACTTGATAAATGAGCAATGGCTTGCAATAAAGTGGTATGCGATGCTGAAATCATGCGATCACAATTGAACCAATGGTTCTCTGTCTCTTGTCTCTGCCCCTGCCCCCCCATGGGATTGTGGGTGATCCTCACCCAACAGCAAGAGGTTATGGAGGAAATCTTGTCTGCAGAAGAAGAAGAGGAGGAGGAGGAGGAGGAGGAGGAGGAGTAGAAAAAGGCAGAGGAATTTTTCACTTCAAATGAGATCAAGGAGATGTGTAAACTATGGGTAACTGCAAAATTTTGTAGAAAAGTGCCACAGAGATAAGGCTGCAGCAGTGTGAGCGATGAATATGTTAAGTGACAATGCAATGTCACCTTTCTGTAAAATCCTCAAAAGGAGGCAAATACAACTGTCACTGGATAGGGTCCTTGTTAAGGTTATAGGAAAAGACAAAGATACCACTGCATCCCAAGTCTTTGATAAAAAGAGGTAGAACTGTATTAAAATATAAATAACATTTTTTCTTCTTTCTTTCCTTTACCCATTGGAATATTGAGCCAATCTTTCCTACTTTCTCCATGTAATCTTATAAACAAACTTCCACCACTGGGGTATATTTATTCCCAACAATCTACTTAACCTGGTAATCACAATGACATGGTAGAAATTTCTATCCTCGGTGACAGTGAGAGTCTGGAATCCAGAATTTTGCTCTGAAAGCTGCAGAAGGCAGAGGTGGTGTGAAACAGGCGGCATATGAACACCCAGGGGTACAAGGCTGGTGGTGACCAGCAAAGACGACAGCACCTTGCTTAGGCTCAGCAATTGTTGGCCAGCGTGGCCAGAGCTGGGGTTTTTTCCTGGAGAAGTTATAATTTTATGGAATTATGCAGACTCTTCTGACTTTTAAATGTTGTTGATTACATATGTTTAAAAACATAGTATACAACTGACAAAATACATCTCTAAGCAGTATAAGATACTTGCATCAAAAACATAAAACTATCATCATCTCTTCCCATGACAAACTCTGAATTTATCTCCCAAGAATTCCTGTGATTCTCTCTTATTTATTTTTTTAGGCACTGGGGAGTGAACCGAGGGCTTTCCACTGAGCTACATCTCCAGCCCTTTTTACTTTTTATTTTGAGACAGGGTCTTGTTAAACTGCTAAGCTGCCCAGGTCAACTCAAACTTTCCATCCTGCTTTAACCTCCCAGAGCTGTAGAATCACAGGCTGCACCACCAAGCCCAGCTTCCTGTAATTCTCTCTCTCTTTTTTTTTTTGTACCGGGGATTGAACTCGGGACCTTGCCTCTGTGAGGCAGGTGGCAGAACCACTGAGCTAAATCCCCAGCTTGTGTAATTCCCTTTTGAAGTGGAAGTACTTGTATTGCTATTGTTAATTTGGAGGTATTATATCCTATTAGTTTATTTATAGAAAGGACTATTTCATTTTATTGTCTTCTTTTTATTGATATTATTTGTATTTCAAGAGGTGACACCCCCCCATCTACAAGTTCTGGTGAACTTGTCTGCTTTTATTTTCATAGTTTTGTAAATTTCTATCATATCCACTCGTGGCCTTCATTTATTTCAGATTGAAGAATGCTACTTAACCCATGGTCAAGTAACTCAGTGTTGCATGAAAATTGAATACTAGGTGCTCTAGGGATACAAAAGAACAAAGACATTACAATTTAGTAGAATATAGATACCAAAATATACCGCTATAAGTGGTGGGGAAGACAGGAGTTAACACTTCTAGCTGGCCTGGCCTGGACCAGCCTTCTCCATAGGGTCCATGCTATTTTCCTGATGGTTCTACTCAATTTCTAATGAGTTCAGTGAGTGCCTCACAGTCTCACAACAATTAAACAGCACAGCCAGAATCTGAGCCCAATCTTCCTGGTTCCAAAACACACCACCTCCTCAGACCACTGGACCTGCAGCATGGTACTAATAATCCCCGCATGGAGATGTGGGAAAGGCCTCTTGGGGGAGTCACGATTTGAGCTCCATCTTGGTGGGGACAGAGAAGAGGAACATGTGTTTCAGAGAAAGAGAAGAGAATAAAATTAGATATAATACAAGGCAAGCCATCCGAGTAAAGTCGATGTTCAGGTCTAAAACAGTAGGTTGAAACCAGTTCCCAGAAGGTTTTGAAGGCAGAGTTGAGCTGGCCGAACACTGTGACTTTGTAGCTATTTAAATTCTTCAAGATGGAAATGTACTTTAAGGAGAGGAATTGTGCCAGCGATGTAGTCCGGAGCGTGTGAATCCAGTGTGCTAACCAAGCCACAGGCTACACGTGGACATTTAAATTTGACTTAATTAACATAAAATGTTCTGTTCCTTAGCCCTACTAGCTATGTTCCAAGTGCTCAAAAGCCACACGGAGGTAGTGGTTTCCTTCTGGCCAGTGCAGATTTAAAACGTACCTCATTACAGAAAGCTCTATTGGAAAATGCTGGACACAGGGGAGGAGACCAAGGCAAAAAGACCCACCAGAGACCGCTAGCCTAGTCTAGAGGACAAGTTACCAAGTCATAAATATGTGGGGTGGGCAGGAGGGGCAGATAGAAAGCTGCCAAAGGACTCATCAGATGTCTAGCTAAAGCAGCAAGGGTAAAGCCACAGTTTCCTTATTCCCTTACTTACTGATTTGTCTCATCTGGAATTTCTCCAGCACCATTCTGCTTTTCTGGATTTCTCAGCAACTTGTTCTGCACACTATCAGGACCCTTCCAGACACGATGTACTGACCAGAAGTTCCGACTCACAAGTAGTCCTCACCTACCAAGAGCTACTGAGTCAGAAACTCTGAAAGTGGCCCCGCAAAGCAGAGCATGAGGACCCCTGTAAGCTAAGCAAATTATCTTCGGTCAGCCTTCCAGTACTAAGTTTGGGGGCACCGCTAAAACACAGGTAGTTCCCCTCCATACTACCCTTATGCGTCCACCCGATGTCCATCAATTCACTTACAGAATCTGCGTTCATTTTAGGTGCAAATAAATAAATACACAACCCAATTTCCCGCCTATGACCCCAATAGATGTTAAAGCCTGAAAATTACTTAAATCCCAAGAATGTTTTTCTCCTCACATCGACATCTTTCATATGTTCTCTGCAATCATGGGGAAGCAAAGTTTACTTCCAAAATTTTAAAACAAGCACTTATAATTCCATCGGAAACAACACTTCGCCTGTTACTGTCTAGGTTTATCTAACAGGCATATGTATTGGGAATTTAGAAAAAGCATTACCTTTAGTACCCTTCAAGTCACTGCGTCTAGAGGCTGGGGATAAATTTTGTGAGTTTTTCAGCCACCACAGTGGACACCTCCCCATAATGCGACAGTGTGTGCCACAGCAAGCGGGTGTGGCCGAGACACTCAGTATTGGGATGGGGAGTTGCAGAAGGCTTTATAGAGGGGTCCAGTGCCTAAGGTGGGTTTGAAAGGGAGAGAAAAGGGGAAGTGGGGAGCGAGAGGTTCATTCCCCAGGGAACAAAATAAACCACAGCAGTGAGGGCCGGGGTCTGAGGAAGAGGTGGATGCGGCATGGCGCGGTTCAGGGGCCTCTTATTGGAAAGGTGTTAGCTTGTGGTTGTCATTCCGCACGGCCTTGCAAGGTAGAGATACGCTCCAGGCACGACCGTCATTCATTGCACAAATACGACGGATCCCTCCCCTCCCTGGGACTCACCTCGGCCTCGCTGCTCCTAGTCTCCAGCCTGGGCTCCTGGTCGTCCCGGCGGCGGCAGCGGCTCACCTGGCTCCCAGGCGAGGGCCAGTGTGCGGTCGCTGGGGTCGTACACTG
>NW_022969154.1:0-205 GCF_012274545.1 Fukomys damarensis
TTTTCCTTTATTTGATTCAGTTTTATGGCACTATCATTCCAAATTCCTATTTCAGTGCTCCCATTTCTTTTCTGTAAGTTACGATATGCATTCTTTTCTATGTCTAATTGCTGTTTTAGTCTTCCTCTCTCATCAGTTTCAAACCTCTATCCTGCAAATGTCAAGTACCTCAGTTCTCTATAGGGCTGGGTGTGTGCTTTCTTTT
>NW_022969155.1:0-229 GCF_012274545.1 Fukomys damarensis
ATATATTACATATATATAGTCAAACAAGAATGAGAAAGAAAAAATGGTGAAACCTTCTCTTAACAAACCTGGTTAGGAGCGAGGGAACTTATATCCCTGAGGAGGAGGAAGTCGCACTCCGACCGGCGACGCAAACGAAACGTTTTAACTGCTCTAGATTTGGGGAGCGGTTTTTGCCTCAAAAAGGGGAAAGACGAATTTCGAAGCCCCGTAGAGTTCGGCACTACGG
>NW_022969156.1:0-329 GCF_012274545.1 Fukomys damarensis
GTGTGTGTGTGTGTGTGTGTGTGTGTGTGTGTGCGGAAAGGGAAATGATGCTTTTATGCGTTGGCTTTATTAATGAAATCTGAATAAGTTTGTGTAACATAAGTAGCATCCCTGAAAAATACTTGACCTGCCATATTACGTTGTTTTTTTTAAGTAGTGAGTTATGAGGGGAAAAAAAAGCCATCATCCTGTTAGGTTATTGCTATCAAGGAGCCCATCTTTTTTGAACCTCCTTTTCTGCATCTGCTGAGTGAAGCTGGTCGGAATGGTTCTGGAGGACTTGCCCAACCCTAACGTTCTATGATTTTGCTTCAAAGCTTCCATTTCCC
>NW_022969157.1:0-512 GCF_012274545.1 Fukomys damarensis
TGCTGGGATTACAGGCGTGCACCACCACGCCCGGCTCCATTCATTATTCATTGAATAAAGATTTCCTTAGACAAGGAGAAAATCTTTTTAGTTCCTAACAGACTTAGCTCCAACAAAACATATTGTATAGAAAATCTGGCCCCTCACCACTCTCTAAAACTGCAATTTCCACAGAACATAAGTTACTCAAACACTGATGGGAAGAGAAGCCTGAGAAATAAATGCGAAGACCACAGTGCAGAGAAACAACAAATCTTAGGTCATGAACATTAATTATAGTCGCATAAAAATAATCAGTTAGTGTCCAACATCCTCACCAAAGTAAGAATCTACACAACAGGCTGGGCTTGGTAGCACAAGCCTGTAACTCCAACTACTTGGGAGGCTGAGGCAGGAGAATTGCAAATTCAAACCCAACCTGGGAAATTTAGGGAGGTTCTGTCTTACAAAAAGGCTGGGAATGTAGCTCATGATGAAGGCCCTGAGTTCAATCCCCAATACAAAAAAAAAAA
>NW_022969158.1:0-444 GCF_012274545.1 Fukomys damarensis
ACACAAATCCAATCACAAATCCAAAATCAAACCCTAATGGCAAGCCAGAACACAAATCCACAAACAAAATGCGACATGAACCCTGTACCTCTTATGACCAAAACAAACACAAATACATACAGAAATCTCAATACAAAACCATAATGGAACCCAAACACAAAACTGAACATGTTCTGGGACTTGAACTGTAACACAATTATAAATCTGAATCTGTGCATCAACCAGAACACAAAAGTCAAACCGAGTATCATGTCCTTCACAAAACTAACCTGCTGAAGATTAAAACTAGAACTATATATCTCATCATGAACTAGACTAAAATTGAAATGGATTAAAGACCTAACAACTAAAACAGAAACACTAAACTTGCTGGAAGATAAATTAGGTAGAACTTTCCAAGACATTCACATAGGAAAAATCTTTATAAACAAATCCTCAGAAGCA
>NW_022969159.1:0-2021 GCF_012274545.1 Fukomys damarensis
ACTCTTAATAGATATAAACAACTCTATTGTTTAGTGAAGAGAAGTACTAGGTTTAGAGTCAAACTAAGTTTTGAACTGCAGCCCGACCCATCAGGACATTCATTCAGTAAATTGCCCGCTGGGACTTTGTGTGACTTCATGATCTTCCATCACAGAAACATCTACACACATTCAGGGATGGGCTCCAGCAGCTGTATATTTATTAGGTAATCTAATGCCCCTGCCCTTAGCTAGTGAGCAACTCAGCCCTATCTGGATCGATCCAATGGGCCTGAGAATTTAAAATGAGAATTGAAAGAAGTTTCAGACTGAAAATACATAAAGTTAGGCTGGGGCTGAGAATCCAAAATCTGTGATGAACGAGAATAATCTCAGAGTTTCCTGTGTTGCTCAGGGTTGCTGTGTCTCTACAAGGTGATTCCCTTAGCCCTACTTTACAGGTAAGGAAATGGGGAAGGTTGCCTACAGTAAGTGCGGAAGCTGAGTGAATCCCACAAAGTTTGACTCTTGTGCTTTCATAAAATGGGGCTGACATGTCAAACAGATATAACAGCTGCCTTTCTTCCTACTAGCTTTAGTGCTCCTGAACTCAGTCCCTAGAGAAGATTGCGTCTGTTCCCCTATCTTTGAATTATTTGTCATAATCTACCCTTATAATAAAACTTCATGTCTTTGCTTAAGCTAGCTTGAGTGAATTTCAGTCACTTGCAACTAAAAGAGCCCTGTCCTAGGTTGACTATGGATGGAGTTGCAAATACAAACTACAAAGAAACTGAAACTGGCAAAATCAAGGTGATGCAGAGGGTAATATGGACTTCCCACTATTTCACAGGAGCTTTGTATTACGCAGGAGAGAATCTCTTACCCAGTCTCTCTTAGTAGTGTATTAAAACTGAGTATAGTCTCAGAGTAGTGCCCGAGAGAACTTGGGTAACCAGGTATTTTAAGCAGTTGAAGTTAAGAGTCACTGTACACGGAGTTTTGAATAAGATTCCAAGATGAAAGTAGATTGAGAAAATTTGGCATTTTGTTCATAATGAGTTATTTGAGTTTCTAGATGTCATTTCTGTCTGTAACCTATGGTCTCAGAGTGTAAGACCACATCAAGAAAGTACTCAAGGGCCATGTAAATTGCTTCATAATTTTTGCCACAATGTTTCTACCACTAAATTTTTACACTAAACCAAGAAAGTGACATATCAGCAATAAGAGTGGAGCTCTCTTGGGGAAGAGAAAATGATATTAAACTGCAGTTCCTCCTCTCCATCCAAAACATTTTCTCCCACCCATCCATGTCTCGCAGAATTATGAAGACACCTCATATGGTCTATCAATAGCCACTTGGCCTGGAAAACACTATGTATGAAGCTATTAATAACAGGTAAGCTGTCACGCCCATTTGTTAGCTTGTTTGCCTCAAGGCTGAAACAGAACAGTGTGGATGCACAAAATCCCAGCTGTTGCTAAGAAATAGAAATCCGAAAGAATTGATAATTTCAGGAGAAAGCTGACCCACTAAGGTCTTAAACATGAGATAAATACAAAAAGAAACTTCTTAAGAAAAATGTGGCAGGCAGGCAGTTGGCCACAGTAGAGCTATTGCATGCCATAAAACTCCCAAAGTCTACCGTACGCCCAAACCACAGATGATCTCAACTGTTCGGGTACTTCTCATTCTCCAATACAAAGGAATCTTCACCAAACAGAAGTGAACATCCTTCCCCGAATGAGAAGCCTCAGAGTCCCTTCTTGGGGGTGGCCCTGAAGGACTTTATAAAAGGGAATCCACATGGAGTGTAGCTGGGCTTGTCTACCGCCATACCACCCTGAATGCACCCGATCTTGTCTGAGTGTAGCTGGGCTTTTTAGTAGAGAGGGATTTAATGAACTCATTCCTTATAAGATGGTAAGGGTCTATACATACTATCATAGCGGGAACAGTACGCTGTATGTTGTAGTTCAGCCAATTAACTTTATATTTATATATATAAAGTGTATATATATTATATATAATTAGTATT
>NW_022969160.1:0-281 GCF_012274545.1 Fukomys damarensis
ATGCTCTGGGCTTTTTCCTCACTACTACAAAGAGAATTTCCTCAAGTAAACTTGCTTTATGAAAGAAACTTTTACCTATAAATTTATTTACCACAAACACAAAGCTTTATTGTCAGAGGCTCTTAAAGTTTGGGTCTTTCCAAAAGCAGAAAATATTTAAATCTACTTAAAATCACCTCAATTTGAAATGTGCACCAAAGCCAAAAAATACAGGGGGGACCGACCACAAAACAGTGAGGTCAAAAGCAGTAATGGGAGTTGGAATTTAGTCATTAACCTAT
>NW_022969161.1:0-220 GCF_012274545.1 Fukomys damarensis
CCCCTCCCTCCCTCCCTCCGACTCCCACCTGGGACCCCAGATCTTTCCTTTCTCTCCACAGGCGGGACCTGGAGCCGCTTTGCAGTGTTAGTGATCTCAGGTGATACCAGTCCCGTGAGCGAGGAGCTCTGATAACCCTCAGGAAATGTTCAGCCACCGTGATCACGCCGGGAGCGGTCCCTGAAGTCCAAAGTCCACCTCGGGGAAGCCTGGGAAAGAA
>NW_022969162.1:0-291 GCF_012274545.1 Fukomys damarensis
AAGAATAAATAAAATCGACAAACCCTTAGCTAATTTTATCAAAAAAAGGAAAGAAAAGGCTCATATCCATGCAATCAGGAATGAAAAAGGTTAAGTCACAACAGATCCAAAAGAAATCTAGAAGATCATGAATATCTACTTTGAGAACCTGTACTCCAATAAAATGGAAACACAGAAGAAATGGACAGATTTTTAATACTTACGAATTCCCAAAGTTGAACAAAGAAAATAAAAATATTTTAAACACCCCAATTACAGTAAGTGAAATTGAAAATGTAATTAAAAATTTAC
>NW_022969163.1:0-1276 GCF_012274545.1 Fukomys damarensis
CCCTTGGGTAGAGTTTGTCTTCTCCCGAGGTCCACCACTGATAAAGACACTTGGCATCACTGCCTGCCTCTGTAGCAATGTCTCCTCTGTCCTCCCAAACCTCCACTTCCCTCCCCGGCGCTTCCCGAGTCCAGAGTCCCTGTGGGGTAATTTCCAGCTAAGGAGAGGAACATTCCCATTTCCCCTATTAAATGTAGATGGGTGAGTTTCTTCTTGCTTTATGCTATTACTTTATATGTTTTTAAACTAGATTATTATGAGCATACGCATTGACAATTTTTAATCTCCTCTTCATCCTTTTACTTAAGTGAGACATTTTATCAAATTTTTACTTTCAGTTGAGAGACAGCACTGGAATACATTTGTGGGGTAGGTTGTGATCCTTGACCCATGTAGACACTGTAGAACCATTAAATCAAGCTACTCAATACAGCCCTCTCACCTACTTACTATTCTGTCACTCTTTATCCAGTAAGATGGTTATGTGGTACGAGTGGTTCGCATCTCAGCTTCTCTGGGCACTCGAAGGAAATGAGCCATCACTTGGGGACCCCAGTTCTGCGGGCCCCGGACTTTGGCCCCACCTCCAGGGCCCTGCTGCTGCGCTCTTCCCCGTGGAAGGCTGCAGCCCTGGGGATGCGCCAGCCCAAGGAGCCGCACCTGTGAGCTGCATGTTTACAAACGGTCCGTCTCTGGGAAATAAATCTTTGCACTTTCCCCAGGAAATATAGCCTATAAATCACTGTGACATTTAAGATGAGAATCGCCTCCTCCCGCGCCTCTGCCCCTAAGTATAGGTCCCCATGCGCACCTTCTGCACTGTCTGAGTGGTGACCCACCTAGCCTGCGCTGGCTGGGGTAGGGACAGCCAGTTAAGATCAGTGGCTTCTTTGAATGTCAGCTCTGTCAGCCCAGGGCTGACCTCACTCTGCAGTGGGGGAGAGGTGATCGTGTAATGTTGGACAGGGGAGAGGCCCGGCTTTGTGTTGCATCCTGCACTTGGAGGCCACCTGGACTTCAGGCTGCAGCAGATGTGGGAGGGAAGGCCCTCTTCCCACAACCTGCCCCAAGTAGTGGGAATGGCATCGGGCCCTCTCTTTGAGTTACATCCCCAGCACTTTTTATATTTTGAAACCCGGTCTTGCTAAGTTGCTGTGTTCCTCCTGCTTGGCTCAAACTGGCAGTCCTGCCTCAGCCTCCTAGAGCTCTGGGATTGTAAGTGTGTGCCAGCACAACTTGCTTGAGATACTATTTTGTTTGTTTGTTTTAGATGTGA
>NW_022969164.1:0-204 GCF_012274545.1 Fukomys damarensis
CCTGCGCGACAACAGACCAGGAAGGCCCCAAAGACCCCGGAGGGGGTTTCTTCAGCTGCCTGTTTGCCTGCCTGCCTGTGATCACCCGGCGGCGTGCGCGCGAGCTCCCGGCCTGCGCAGGAGCTCCCACCCTGCGCGACAACAGACCAGGAAGGAAGGTAGCCGCGCGGGTGCCCTTGAAACACCCACATGACACCCCCCCCC
>NW_022969165.1:0-253 GCF_012274545.1 Fukomys damarensis
AGTTGATCAGTAGTACTCAGAGAACAGTAACTGATTGAAATGTTTCCTTCTCCTTCAGCAGATATTTTCAATTATCAGATGTTGCACAAACATAAACACCACACACACACACACACACACACACACCCTATCTGTCAAGAACAGCAAGAGATTTTTCTGTTACCAAAGGGCCTGATACACACACACACCCCCCCCCTATCTGTCAAGAACAGCAAGAGATTTTTCTGTTACCAAAGGGCCTGATAAGGACCAG
>NW_022969166.1:0-239 GCF_012274545.1 Fukomys damarensis
CAGTAGTGGAAAGCTGATGAACACATCCTTCTCATTACCAACATCACCTTTGCATTAGTTTTAGTTTGTGTTTCCCAGGATTACAGCATTTCAGCATCCCTGGGACTGTCACGGAAACACACCAGACTGGAGTTACTACAGCCTTTCTTCTGGGTGTGGAGCAAAGAAGTTGGGAGTGAAAGAACCTGGGTTAAAGACCTAGCTCCGATATTTTACTGGTTTTGCGTCTTGGACAAATC
>NW_022969167.1:0-227 GCF_012274545.1 Fukomys damarensis
TCATATTTGTTTATATTTCATTTCTGTTTCTCCCTATTTTCCCCTTTTCTATCTTCTTTGAATAGAGTATACTTATGAAAGTACTTATGATATTCCTTTGACAGCTTATTAGTATAGTTCTTTATGAACTCATTTTAGTTTCTGTATGGTTAATAGTATAAACCTTTAACATATCACTGCTTACATCAAAATGATGTTATACTACTTGTAAAATATAAGAAACTTAA
>NW_022969168.1:0-508 GCF_012274545.1 Fukomys damarensis
AAAAGTGCCTCACAACAGTGTATCAATCTCTGCCAGGCAGAGACCTACAAACAAAAAGGAATATAGTTGTACTCCGCAGAAGAGGTGGAATTCACTGGTAAACTCAGAGAGTTGCAGCACCTTACACTGTGGAGTACTTCACATTCATGAAACTCACCGCTTTCGCTTTAAATAGCTGAGCAGCGAGAGAAGCTGTTTCCCGGAGAAAACTGCACGTTGAACCACAGAAGCCCTCTGAAAAGTTCTTTTGGATTCTAACATCAAACTGAAGCTATCCCCAAGTATACAGAGTTCTGGAGGCTTGTGAGCACTCCGAGCTTCTAGGCACTCTCTGAGGCCTGAAGCGCTTCTCTGCTAAAAGTGCCTCACTACAGTGTTTAAATCTCTGCGAGGCAGAGACTTACAAACAAAAAGAAATACAGCTGTACTCCTCAGAAGAAGTTTAATTCACTAGTAAACTCACAGAGTTACAGCACCTTTCTCTGTGGAGTACTTCACATTCATGAAA
>NW_022969169.1:0-366 GCF_012274545.1 Fukomys damarensis
GAACCTGTGAAGGGCACTGTGAGCCCTCACTCCTACTGTGCGGCATTCGCCAGACCTTCAGTCTATCTTGAGGTCCCGGCTGAACGTGCCCTGCCTCGTTTCACGGAAGTGGACTGCTCGAGGTGTAGTCCGCAATGCCTTCCAAATGTCATCACTCTGCCAGCTAGGCATCAAGCACTCTTCTGAGGGCTTGTAGACCAACTGTGCTCTGGATCTAGTCCTAGGCTCCACCTCCTGGATGTATTAATGATCGTTGGCATGTAAAAATGTTGGCCTCAAGGACAAGTCACACCGAGGTTTGTGGAGTAGTGATCAGCACTCAGCAAGTCTGTACCCTCAATGCAGGTGCTGCTCACGGCTGCATTT
>NW_022969170.1:0-325 GCF_012274545.1 Fukomys damarensis
AGATGTATTCACTGGTCCACCTGGACAGGAAAAGGAGTTGACTGCATGGCCGTGTCCTCTTCTGAGTAGGCCAGAATGGTCCTCAAGGATCTTCTCAGGTGCTCCTCATTGAAGTCTGGCGCTTTGCCCACCAAAGATGCCAGAGACATGGTGACTTGCATCTTTACTCTTGCAAAGTTCTGCATCAGAAAAAAGAGAACATCAACAAAAGAACAAATAGAGACACTCAGCTGGTAAATAGTCAAAGGCACTAGGGCCAGAACAAATAACTCCCCAATTTTTCTTTTATTCCAGTCTTAATCATTTCCTTTTCTCTCAGCGAAAC
>NW_022969171.1:0-281 GCF_012274545.1 Fukomys damarensis
TGGCCCGGGCTGCCCAGGAGGAGCTGTGTCTTTGAGAGATGCTGCTTGCCCAGGGCAGCTCCAGGGGGGAGCAGGGTGTGAATTGTTAAATCCCAGAAGAAAGCAAGGAGCAAGTCTTCCTCCCTGGGGAGTGGCAGAGGGTAGGTCAAGCGAGAAATATCCATCACCGTGACAAAAAAAAAAAAGAAGAAGAAGAAGAAATTGCTGCCAAGCAAGTCCGCACTAGCTTCCAGCCCTTTTGCTGAGCTAGTTTAATCCTCAGATGTGTCAGCACAGTTTCT
>NW_022969172.1:0-218 GCF_012274545.1 Fukomys damarensis
TGAATGAATAGGGGTCCTGGGTGAATGAGGGCTGTGTGAATAAACCTTAGCACCTGCGAGAGAGAGGAGGACATGGTCAGAAGTACTTCTCACTTGTGCTAGAAGGATGTCAGATTCTGATGTTGTTTGGAGTATGAGTATGATCAAAAATACAGTGAATGTCTGTTTCTTTAAAAAGTGTTACAGTAAAAGACACATTGCCATTAATCCCTCTAACA
>NW_022969173.1:0-892 GCF_012274545.1 Fukomys damarensis
TGCCGCTCCCACCCTGTGTTCATTTGATTGGCCAGAAGCTGAGGTAATCACAGAGATACACTGCGTAGTGCACAATTGTACTACATTAAGACGCTGTACCCAGGAGTGTTATTTTGTGGCACTCTCCACATGTCTTTTTCTGCACGGTAATGCTTCTTCTGCCAGTGGCTGGATCCGTGGGCTCTGTGGGTAAAGGGACTCAAGAGATCAGAGCCTTCAGGAAGTGGACAGAACTCCATCCTCCGTTCATGGAATAAACTTCTGCGGTGCTGTAGCTCATCTCTTGTGGTCAACTTTCCCCATGTAGATGCTGGATTCAGCAGGAAAGACTGGAAACTCCATTTAGGTCTGTAGGTTTCCTAAGCATATGTTCAACACAACTTTTACCAGATGGCCTTGTATAAGGAGTTTCTGGGTTAGATGAATTATTAATATAATTACTGATATCATTCACATTTAGTTAATCTTTTCAAAGCATGACTTCTCAGAGAACTGCACAGGGAGGAAGATGAGCAGAATTTTGGCATTTATGGTTTCTTGTCAGAATATTATCTAATTTTAAAATACCACGAGCCATTTAAAAAATTGGGAATATAAGAACTTTTGAGAAAGAACAAAATCTCACTTAAATGTCTTAAATTTTAAATGTATTAATGTAACTGTGATAACAGCATTTATTCTATATTTCACATATCTCCAAGAGAGCTGCAAAAGAATACCTTAATTTATATTCATGTAAAATTACTTTGGAAACTGATGTATGATCGGGCTGATGTGGATGTTACATTATTGTGCTCAGAATATTTTCAAAACCAGATTTTTCTTTTCTCTATGTCCAATGTAGCAATAGAAGCAAAACACATCAAATGATTTTTGTCAATTGGTTGATATA
>NW_022969174.1:0-201 GCF_012274545.1 Fukomys damarensis
TACAACCCTTCCTCTTTGGACTATTCCTGTTTATGTACCTGGTCACTGTGCTTGGGAACTTGGTCATCATCCTGGTCACAGTCTCAGACCCCCACCTGCACACACCCATGTACTTCTTCCTCTCCAACCTGTCCCTTGCAGATATCGGCTTCACCTCTGCCAGCATCCCAAAGATGCTGGTGAACATTCAGATTCACAGCA
>NW_022969175.1:0-729 GCF_012274545.1 Fukomys damarensis
TAACAAATGTTGGCGCAGTTGTGGGGAGAAAGGAACCCTCCTCCATTTTTGGTGGGAGTGTAGGCTGGTGCAACCACTATGGAAGTCAATATGGAGATACCTCAAAGCGCTAGGATTAGAGGTTCCATTTGACCCAGGCATTGCTCCATTGGGTATCTTTCCAAAAGAACTAAAAGAATCCTACCACAGTGATATATGCACACCCATGTTTATAGTGGCGCAGTTTGTAATAGCTAAAACTTGGAAACAGCCCATCTGCCCATCAGTTGAAAAGTGGATAAAGAAGATGTGTTTTTTCTATAAAATGGAATACTACTCAGCCATAAAGAATGGGAAAGTAAATTCATTTATAGGTAAATGAGTACATTTTGAGGATATACTCCTAAGTGAAATAAATAAGTCACACATGTGTAAATACCAAATAGTTTCTGTGGTGTGAAAAACTAAAATAGTACTCAAGATCCAAACAGGACAATTAGCAACATGAAATAGGAAAAGTACCAAAGGTGTAGGGACAGTGAGAAGGATAGGGAAAGGGGAATAAGGGAAATGGAAAAAAAAAAAGAGAAAATGTAAAAATTGAATTAAAGTGTTTGAAGGTGGGGAGAGAAGCAGGGGTGCAAGGAGGGTGGGTACAAGGGCAAAAAATGAGAACCAAGACCTGGTATGTCAAGGTACAAGATCCCAGTAATGAATGTAACTGTATTGTCTACCTAGAATGTACCAATA
>NW_022969176.1:0-733 GCF_012274545.1 Fukomys damarensis
GGTGGACAGTTAACTGGGAGAGAGAGATGAGGAAACAGATAATTACAATGCAAAGACATGAGAGTTATGGTAGGATAAATGCAAGGTAGGGAGAAGCATTTATTAAGGGTCTGGACATCAAGGAAAATGCAACAGTGACAACTGTTCTAAATTTTGAAGGATAAGTAGAAGCTTCTTAAATGACTAAAGCAAAGAAATGTAAACATTTGCTGAGGTATAAAAATATAGCCAAGGAAGAAAATACCAAGTATGTCAATATATCTGGAATGTAAGGTACAGATAGGAGATTGATGAGGCTACTAAGAAACTTGTATACAAAACTCTAAGAGTTGAATGTTACGGGTTGGGGATTTAGCTCAGTGGTGCCAAGCCTGCCTGGCAAGCACAAAGTCCTGAGTTTGACCCCCAGTAAAGAATTGAATATTTTCCCCTGCTATTTATAAAAGAGTCTTTAACAACAACAATAGCAACAACATAACAGGAGAGTAACATGGATATTTCTGTTCTCTGAACAGTGGGGATACTGTGCGAGGGGTAGGTTGACAGTGAGCAAGACTGAAAGAAGAGGTCTCTGATGATGGAACCAAACTCAAAACCACAACAAGAAACCAAACAAAAGCACTTTGCAATTTGTTCCAGAAAGTACTTATTCCTGGAAGCTGGAAGAGAAGACAGCAAACTAAAGTGTTTGTGCACCAAGACTGACTTGAAAACTTTCTCTTTATGGCTCCCA
>NW_022969177.1:0-382 GCF_012274545.1 Fukomys damarensis
CTTACATACTTGCAGCCACACCCCAGACACAACCTCACCTGTGCACACTCAGGACACATCCATACACTCACAATACCCAGCTTGCACACACGTACGCTGGCACCTATGCATACTCACACCCACACTGCCCACACTCTGCATGACTGTCCTCACACACACACCACCATATGCTCCCACGCATCCGGCCCACTGTGAAGAATTTTCCAAGTTTTTAAAAAAAAAATAAAAGTTCCCGACATTTCCCCCTCTGATCTTCCCAACGTCCAGAACGTCACAACATCGGAGCTGAAAGGGACTTTAAAGAGAATCGAATCAGTGGGTGTGGTGGTGCACATCTCTGATTTCAGCTAAATGGGGGCCTGAGACAGGAGGATGGCAAGTT
>NW_022969178.1:0-220 GCF_012274545.1 Fukomys damarensis
GAACTTCGGGGAAGACCGAACATCAATACGCCTCCAGCTCTTTAACGAAAGTGGAAGTAAAGTCATTCCTGTAAGCTAGCATTAGGAGTATGCCAAAATCAGAAATGAATACAACCGCCCAAGATAGAAACATGGGGCCAGGGATTTAGCTCAGCAATTCGGTGGCCTGCCTGACCCAAGTTCAATCCCCAGTACCAAAAAAAAAAAAAAAAAAAAAAAA
>NW_022969179.1:0-215 GCF_012274545.1 Fukomys damarensis
TGAGAGGAAAGTCACTAAGGCAGCACACTTACCAAGCTGCACCCAAGCTCAGAGCGGAGACAGCGCATAATTGAAACAATTGTCCTGCAACACACTATCTACTAATGCGGTGGAGAAGCCAAAGGGCACAGAGATCTTGTGAGGAAATGGCCAATGCTAAGCTGCTCTAACTGAAAATCAAATATATGAAGCTTATTTATTTTCAAATATAGTTT
>NW_022969180.1:0-414 GCF_012274545.1 Fukomys damarensis
GGTTATTTAATCATATGCAAGTTTTCACAATTCTAAGACAAGATGTTTAGTAAACCTTAGCATGAACATGATTCAAAGTTAGAAATGTCACTGCCATCTGCATCGGCTCCCTGTTGCATTGCTAACAAATTCCTACCAACTTAGTAGCTTAAAAAAAATACCTGTGTGTGTGTGGGGGGAGACTTTACAGTTCTGGAGATCAGAAATCCAAAATGTGTTTTATTGGGCTGAAATCAGTGGTGGCAAGGATGCATGACCTCCAGGTGTTCTCCAGAAAGCCCGTTTCCTTCTTTCTCCAGCCCTGGGTTTAGTCTGCATGCCTTGGCCCCCGGCGTCTTCCTCCGCCTTCAAAACCAACAACATAGCACCTCTGCTGCTCTCTCCACTTCCAGTTTCACACTGCCTGCCCCAGTT
>NW_022969181.1:0-4265 GCF_012274545.1 Fukomys damarensis
ACTACTGTGTTTTCTTCAGTGGTTATCTCCATGGAATTCTCTAATTTTATGTGACTTCTTCTAGGAAAAATACAGTAAAAATTCAACTTAAAAAATATTCCACTTTGGAAACAAGTACTGCTTGGCATGACATTTGTTATGGTTTGGGTCTAGATGTCCCTCCCCTCAAAGCCTCATGCGGTCATAGGCGGCTTTATCTATATTCTAGAATCTAGAGTGTTTGATGCTGGGATTAAGGGCGAGTAATTATTAAACCAGTACACACTGATTGGTTTGGCCCTGCTCTAATCATGGTAGTCTGGATAACAAAAAAGGGGCAGACAGATATGTTAAGCTCCCCTTGTTGCTTTTACTATCTTTGGCCTGTTATGAACTGTTGCCCCTCTGTCACATGCCAGCCTACAATGAAGCCAGCCAATTTTGGACTGAAACCCTTATAAAACTGTGAGCTAAATAAACATTTCCCCTTTAACTTTGGGTGCTGGGCACTTTGTCTCAGCAACAAGAGAAAAGTAACACAAAATTTAAAGTTAATAAAAATGTTAAGAACACAGCTGATTAAGTTATGCACACTGTAAACTGTAAGACTATAAACTACTGTATAAAACCCTACCACATGGGCCTGTGTCGAACAATGGGCAAAAGACAGAAGAACAGGGCAAAGGCTGGGGATTTAGCTTAGTGGTTCTGCTGCCTGCCTCACAAGCACAAAGACCCGAGTTCGATCCCCGGTAACCAAAACAAAAACAAAAGCAACAAAAAAACAAAACCCAAACAAACAACACAACAAAACAAAAAAACCACCACCATCACCACCACCAAAAACAAGACAAAACAGGGCAAAAGAAGGAAAACTGAATTGAGATGTGATATAAAAGCCAACTATTCTACTGATTTTAACTGCTGAATTAAGAAGCAGAAGGTAATCATTTAGATTTAGATACTTAACTGCTTATTATTAAGCAGATAATATTATTAAGCAGTTATTAATATTACTAATATTAAGATGTACTGTACACATTACTTAACCAAAATGGATCAGAAAAGGAACTGCTGGAATTGTTGTATTGGTCCAAATAGTTTTTCTCCCTTTAAAGTTAGCTTATATGGGTATTTTCAAAATAATAAAATTATCTGCACCTTACCTTACATTTTGAGGTGCTTCACCAAACAAACTACAAATTTCTCTTATTTGTTTCAGGGCAGGAATTACCCATTTGTCATTTGATCGAAGTTCTTCTACAAAATGGTCTATCCACTGAATCTTTTGTGTATTTTGATCCTTACAAACATACAAACATTTATACTTTAAATGGATCAGTCTTATATCTTCAAAATCTTTTGAAAATTACAAAGCAGAGAAGCATTTAAACTCAGCCTGACAAAACTTATAATGTTATAGTCAAACAAAATGTTTTAAGTATATTATTTTGAAATACAAAGCAGTATTGTAAACTCAATGTTCCATGGTTTGATTATATTTCAGATACAAATATTTCCCAAGTAGATGCAGATTCATAGAAATTTTGAGGAAAAGGTAATTTTGTAAGAATTATTTTAAATTCTGTAAAATTTTATTATAAAAACATTAATTTTGCCATGGTTCCTCAAAGCACTTTGGATAGAATCAAAACCAATGAAGACTGAAGTTAAAAAAAGGCAAGTCTATAAATGTAGTAAAATCTAGAATCCAGTAATACAGCAAAATAAAAAGTGTGAAGCAATTATGTGAATTAACTACTAGGTGTATAATAACACTTATAACAACTTCATTGTTTTGTTTCCCTATACTTTAAATAAAATATCACTCAATCAAATAACAACAAAATTTAATGAGTAATAACAAAGAACTAGAATACTGTCATTTGATTTTTTACAACCCAAAAGTGTAAGTTGACCTTGATAGATTGGATTAAACCAGAGTCCAAGGTAAAAGAGGGAGAGGCTAAAAACATAAAAGCTGGGGCTAAGGATATAGCTTAGCAGTGCTGTATCTGCCTGGCAAGAGCAAGGTCTTCATTTGGATCCCCTTTAACAACAAAAGAAAACAAACCCCACACAAATGTCAAATCCTTCCTCATTTTAAAACAATATACCACAGCTGTGAGAGGCTGAAGCAAGGAGATTTTTGTCTGGGCCTAGCCTGGGTGACTTCCTATTTGCTCAGAGGTAAATAAATTCCCTATCTGCTGGTGGCAGCCACTATTTTTAAGTTAATTTAAGACCTAATAAAAATCTACTTTTATACTTCCAAAATCACTTACCAGCCTTACTTATAATCTCAGTGTCACATGTCTAACTATATCACTTTAACAAACAGTTTTGCCTATGTAAATCTCTGTGAAGTAAAATGCTTAGTTGATAATATATATATAACTTTGCTGAAAACACAAGATAGAGGAAGCCATGCTTCTCTAACAAAATTAAGCCAATCGGTCAAGATTATTTTAAATACAAGAGATGGATTAAAGTGAAAATCTGCAACTAAGTTCCTATGGTGTTGTAAAAACCAAACCAAACCAAATCAAACCAAAACCTCGAAAATAGCTGAGTGAACAACTAACTGCATACCTGGGAACAACTGCAATTTAATATTTTGGTGTGGGCACTGAGAGCTGCATCCATTATGTCTACAGGCACATCATCACTACGGGCCAGATTCCAAAGAAGGTTCAACACTTTATGTGCCATCACACCATCCTTATCGTCTTCTGCAAGACGACTTATCAGCTCAAGTAGCTTTTCACGTTGCGTTTTATTTGCATTTGTCCAACTTGCCTAAAAAAGATATTTAAATAATGTGAATACCTCTTAATTTCATAATTTCAACACTGACATTGATTTCTATCAGATAATTACTGCCTTTTTCTTTTTTTTTGGTACCAGGGATTGAACATGGGTCCTTGCGCTTGCAAGGCAGCCCACCAAACCACTGAGCTAAATACCTGGCCCAAGATAATTACTGCTTTAATCACATCTTTGTACAAACTAACATCCAAAGCATGTCTCACATTTACACAAATCCAACAACTTAAGTGAATACTAACCTCTCCTCAGGCTCCACTGGGAATCAAACTTAAGTCCTTATGCTTGCTACAAAGGGGAGACACCACTAAGCTAAATGCCCAGCCCTTAAATTTTCTAATTGCTAAATTCAATTTGAGAAGACTAGTATTCACAAGACACTCTTAATCCAAATTCCTGAAAGAGATCTGCATCAACAACTTTAAACTTTACATATAGTCTTCATTTAATGGTCTACTAGGTTAACTATTCATACTTGTGATCCATTACCTGGACTTAAAACCTGTCTTTTTTATTGTTCTGTACATTTGTATATCTTGTTTATAGAGCCGCAATGTCTTTTTTGTATCCCTTGTTTTTACAGTACTGTAGTTTTTGCTGCTTCTACTCTGCAGCATAGTTCAGTAAATGCAAAGACATGAAGTTGGAGTTTCTTTTGAGCATTTATTTGTTCTGCATATTGTGATGTATGTACCATATACAATTCCTCATTTAGTGACCAATTCATTTCCTGACTTTACATTCTGATTTTTAATGGTGTAAAACACTAATGTATTCAGCATGTATGGAATGATATTCTCTCACCACAATAAGTAATGGAAGTGAGTTGGAGTTACAGGAAACAAAACACCTCCGGCCCTAATTAAATGGATCAGATGTAGCTGGGTATGGTGGTACACATAATCCCAGCAGGAAGGGCTGAGACAGTCTCATCAGACACTATCTCATTCCATTCATCTTCATCCCTCATAAAGGAGAACAATGCAAAGGCTTTCACTGAATTCAGTCTCCAGCATCTCTCCTTCCACAAGCCCTAAATCACATCTAATTGTAGAAAAAACACACTGGGATCTACGGAAAGGAAACAAGTCAGCAAACACAGCATTCATCAAAATTAAAAAATCTAGGACCAGGTGTGGAGGACTGAGATGTTCAAGGCCATACTGGCCTAACAGTGAGTTCAATACACATAAGGAGATCTATTTCTAAAAAACCCAAAAATAAAACAAAAAAGCCCTACATAACTTAACATAAACAAGTAGTAAAAGTTTCCGATAAAAAGATTAATAAAAGAATCTACTGAGTGACAGAAAGTTTGTTTTGTGTTTTTTTTGGTTTTTTTGAGACAGGGTTTCTCTCACTATGTGGTTCAGACTGCCCTGGAACTCACTGTGTATCCCAGGCTGGTCTCGAACTCACAGCGATCCTCCTGCCTCAGCATCCTGAGTGCTGGGATTACA
>NW_022969182.1:0-212 GCF_012274545.1 Fukomys damarensis
GCATTACCCACTAGAACTGCGGTGCGATGTGCAGGTGCTTGGGAATGCCCAGTGCATCCAAACTTCGTGAAAGACACTGCCCTCACCTCTCCACTGACAAGCAAACTACTCAGTAGGCGACTTCCTTCTGGATCACGCTCACCAGCCCGAACCCTATCCCTAAGCCACCACCTGATTCCTAAGCTCCCAGAAGGCGGTCCTTGAAATCTGGC
>NW_022969183.1:0-206 GCF_012274545.1 Fukomys damarensis
TTATGTCTTTTTAGGCTAGAGCTAGTTGGATTTGCTGATGGATAGGATGCAAGCTGTCAGGAAGAGTGAGGAATCAAGGATGACCCCTGAGTAATGGGAGGATGAAGTTGATAAAGCATATAGTCAAACTGTGAAAATCAGTCTGGAGCACAAAGACAAAGACAGGAATCGGGCTTTCTACTTATGTTTGAGATGTCTATTAGATA
>NW_022969184.1:0-266 GCF_012274545.1 Fukomys damarensis
TCATTAAGGAGATTGGCCTGTAGTTCTCTTTTTTGGTTAGGTCCTTTTCTGCTTTTGGTATCAAGGTAATACTTGCTTTCAGGAATGATTTTGGGATTATTGCTTCCCATTCAATTTCATTAAAGAGTTTGAAGAATAGTGGCATTAGATCATCTCTACATTTGTTGTAGAATTTAGCAGTGAAGCCATAAGGTCCTGGGTTGGTCTTTGTTGCTAAGTTTTGATTTGCATTTTCAATTTCATTGACTGATATTTTGTTATTTAGA
>NW_022969185.1:0-1338 GCF_012274545.1 Fukomys damarensis
GTGACTCCCACTTCTGTGCTCCTGATAGGAAAGGCGAAGGTGCTAAGGTATTTTCCCCTGGCATAGACACCCAGGGCCCTGTGAAGATCTATTCCCAGCTGTTTACCAATGATGGCGGAGGTGAACAGAACAGGGAAGAAACACAAAGAGCACCAGGGTCGGAAGGAGGATGAAGAGCAGAGCTGTGAACCACTGAAGGCCCGGCTGTCGGACCGCAGCGGTGCTCAGCGAGTTCTTCCCGGGATCACCCTGTGTTTTGAATGTGTCGGGAGCGGCTTCCGGGGAGGCTGCATTTCTGTGGGCAGCGGCGGGGGATGCTGCGCAGACGCAGGTGGAGATGTAGTTTTTTCCAGAGAGCAAGCGGTGCCGGTGGTCAGATCGGATCTGGGAAAATACAGCACTGGGTCTGGGAGAAACACGGCGGGCTGTGGTCTGCTGCCCAGGAAGAGGGAGGGTGCTGAGCCCGGGACAGCCCAGCCTGGACTGCAAGAGTCTGCCTTGCTGGGGGAGCACCAGAGGCTGAGCCGGCCCCAGGGCTCCTCACAGGGGAGCTGGCCACAGGAAGCTTGTTCAAAGCTTGAGGGTTAGGAGCTAGGACAGAATTCAAACCCAAGAGTGCGGGCTGCCTCCCCTGCCCAGCACTGCCAGGGCGAGTGAGCAGATACAAGAGTGAAGCCAGAGGCGTCATGAAGCCGGGAAGGGCGGAGCCTGAGAGAGGCGCTCAGCCAGAGCTTCTGCGGAAAGCTGGGCATCCTGGGCCCTGGGGTGCACCCTGCGCTGCGGAGACCACGGGGAGGGCAGGAGGCTGAGTGCTGGGGCGGCAGAGCCCCAGAGTGACAGGGAGAGAAGGCCAGTGCAGGGAGGAGGGGAGCAGAGGCAGGGGCAGGCAGGAAAGCGCCAGCGCTCCCTTTCCGCTCTTCACTGAGCTGACCTCCAAAGGAGGAGACAAGCTCTGGAGAGGCGGGGCTGGGGGAGAAGAGGCTGTCGGTAGAGCCCAGGCCTCCCCTGTGTGCGAGTGAGTCTGTGTCTACGTGTGCGTCCGTGTGCACACATGTATATGTCTCTGTGTGGGAGTGTGTGCGCCCGTGCATGTAGTTATTTGTGTGTGTCCCATGAGCTTGTGTATGAGCCAGTGTGCATGTGTGTGGGTGTGTGCACGCTCGTGTGTACATGCGAGGCAGCACAGAGGGCTGGGTGGCTCCTCCTTGGCCAGGCATAGACCAAGTCCCACTGTGGCAGAGATGAGGCCCGCACTCCAGAGCGCAGAGCGGTGGTCTCCAGGCAGAGATCCCCGGAAGCCTGGGCTCCTCCCTCTTGGTCTCCTGTCCTTCTGGGCTG
>NW_022969186.1:0-233 GCF_012274545.1 Fukomys damarensis
TAGAACCTTCAAGAACAAATAGCCCCACTTTATACATACTTTACTCTGAGTCTGGGTTTTACATTGATCAAAAGATGAGATTAGAGACAGCATAAAAATGTTACGGGAATATTTCACTTATAGTTTTAGACATGAATTACTAGCAATGTTAGCTAACAAAGTTCTACAAGGTAGACAAATTATAATAAAAAGCAAAATAGGATATCTAAAAATGTCAAAGATCACAGAGGATA
>NW_022969187.1:0-919 GCF_012274545.1 Fukomys damarensis
TTCTATCTATTTCAAATTACCCAGTCCTCCACTCCTTCTTCTAGGCCTCTCTGTCTATATAATAGCTTTAACCATGTTCTTCTTCAGCATGCATCCTTCTCTTTTTGAACTACACGACTATAATGTAATTCTCAGCCATTTTCTTGCACCTTTCTTGCTTTGGAGGAAAAATATGAGGGGTGTTGGTCAGTTTTACCTTATCTTTCTGTCATTTTCCCTCTCATCTTCAGGCTGAATGGCTTTGTTGTCATCTGTTTTCTGGTGATGAGGTTTCTGTGGAAGTATAGACCCAAGCAGATAGTCAATGTGCCTCATTTAATAATGTCTTTTGGTGGAAGCTAGCAGTCATCATACACTTCAAGTGGAATTATTGGGCATATGGGGAGAACATACACTCACTGGGTAATTACAAAGAGTTTCTAAGTGACTGCATGATTTTATACTTATTAGTCTGTTTTCTGGTGATGAGGTTTCTGTGGAAGTATAGACCCAAGCAGATAGTCAATGTGCCTCATTTAATAATGTCTTTTGGTGGAAGCTAGCAGTCATCATACACTTCAAGTGGAATTATTGGGCATATGGGGAGAACATACACTCACTGGGTAATTACAAAGAGTTTCTAAGTGACTGCATGATTTTATACTTATTAGAATGTTCCAGTGATGAAGATATTTTTAAAGATACATTTTCACTTACTGCTAAAATTATGCGTGAAATATTACTGAATTACATTTGCATTTATCTTATTTGATTCTGAGTGTATTTTCATATATAATGGACCATATAAATTTCATCTTTTGTGAAATACCTTGTGATGTTATTATTATTGAGTTGGATTGTTTTTTTAGATTTTTACTTAATTGGAATAAATTTTGATTTTTATGCATTAAGAACCTATTCAATAAGTATTTAACTTATG
>NW_022969187.1:1055-2680 GCF_012274545.1 Fukomys damarensis
TTTCATAAGAGTCAAAACAAATTCTGTTTCCAGAACAAGACCCAAAGCTTACTTGATTATGCATCAAAAGTACATTGTACACTGACTCTTTGTAACAATATGAAGTACTGGAAAAATAATGATACCAAGTCCCATAATTTCAACTGATGATCAGTAACGTGAGGAAACTGATAATTTTTAAACATACAAATTATCAAATCTGAACCAGGAAAATATTAAAACCTTGAGTAGTCTAATAAAACACCATAAAATAATAACAGTAACAGAAACTACCACATTTAAGAACCAAGAATCCATTTGCTGGACACACAATTTTACCCAAACTTCCAGTAAAACAGAAGCCAGTTCTTCTCACATTATTCCATGAAAGTAAAAGAGAATGAGCACTACCAAAATCATTCTTTGAATGTAGCATTTTCTTTATACTACATGTTGTTCATAACTCAACAGGAGCTTGGGCTGTAGCTCAGTGGAACACCTCCTGCCTGGCAAGCAAAATGTCCTGAGTTTGATCCCAGTACCAAAACCATAACAACAACAACAAAATAATTCAACAAGAAAGAAACAAAGAAACAAAAACCAGTTTCCTTAATATAAATGTAGAAATACTCAAATGATACATGTAAACATAATGCAACTCATATTTAAACAGATAATTCATCATCAAACTGGTGTAATCCCAGTGAGGCACAGACAGTTCAACATATGAAAAGAACAAGCACAATATGTTTTATAAATAGAAATAAGGATAACTATAGCATGGTCATCGCAGTAGATGCAGAAAAAGCTTTTACAAAACACAATATCCATTTAAATTAGAAAGGTTAATGTAAATAAGTACAGAGTGAACTTACCTTGAACCAATAAAACACACCTTTGACATACAGGCTCAGAAAATTACGCTAAGTGGCCCCAAACTGAAAGCATTTCCTGTAAAAGCAGGAACAAGTAAAGATGTGTAGTCCTAAAAGTTCTATTAAGTATAGTGCTCAAAATTTTAATGAGAGCAATCAGGCAAGAGAAAGAAATAAAGTAGTGTCTCTTATTTAATTGAATAGAAAGTTTCCTGCTGTTGTGTTTGTTTCTAATGTGTGAGAGGGAATCTTTTTTGTCCATATCTTGCTTAGTAAAAGATAATAGTACACATTGTATTAACTAGTCTTTCTCTTATTATTTTGTTGTGAAATTTTTTGTCATTTTTCACAAAATAAAAAATATGAAAAAGAGCTTTCATTGAAAACTGGTCAAATAATCCTTATTTGCAATTGACATGACCCTCTGCATAGTGCTTCCACATAACTCCACTAGGAGACTATTAGAAGTAATAAACAAGTTCAGCAAAATGACAGAGTATTAAAATTCAAGAAAATATGAAGAGTATTATTGTACACAGCAAATCATTGAGAAAGTAATTGAGAAAACCATCTTATTCACAAGAAATTATAAAAATTAAGTGCCCAGTTAATTAACCTAGTCAAGGAAGTGAAAAATTACCATTACAAACTGTAGTTTGTTTAATAAACAGCTTGAAGAGGATAATAGAAATGGCAAAAGAATCTTATTCTTCGATAGGCAGAGCCAATGTTGTCAAACTGGCTATGTTACAAAAAATGAGTGATAGATTT
>NW_022969188.1:0-285 GCF_012274545.1 Fukomys damarensis
CAAAATATGCTATATACATGTGATGAAGAAAACATACAACAAATGTTTCAAATTTTTAAGACTAACTATGATAAAACACACCTTGCCATTACTCCCCTCAGCATCCTCCTCCCCACTTTCAACACCCTAAAACCAGCCTTCTCCACTCACTGATGCGGTCCTGGAAGTCCTCTTTTGTGAGTTCTCTATGAGAACTCTGCGAAACTCTGCTGAGTGCTGTTACCAAGCTCCATCCAACAGAAAGGCAGCTCATGAAAACATGAGGCTGTGTCCTCATCCACCTCA
>NW_022969189.1:0-565 GCF_012274545.1 Fukomys damarensis
TTGAGACATTAGAGATTTTGAACTTCATCAAAGAAAATACCTTCGTTTCTCATAAGAAAAATAAATATTTACACTTATATGCTTTGATCATAAAGGGAGTTATTGTACATTACTATGAATTTAGAAATGGGTCCAGCATTAGAGGTTCATTGAGCCCTGCATGATGTGGCTGCTTAATAGTGTTATTTTCCTCACTGCCACCAGTTCCTGTACAATACTTTGTATCTGAAATATCCCTAAAGTTACAAATATTAAAAAAAATATTCTCCAGTTTCTGATGCTTGAGGGCTGCTTGCACTTGTAACAGGTAGAGCAAACTAGGAGGAAGTTAGGTACTGTGGCTGAGCCCCAGAAGGAGCTAGTGAGAAGCAAAACCATCCCCCCCCTTCACAGGTGCCATGAACTAACTGAATTCTATTGATCTGTCATCACTTTCTCCTTATCAAAATATTCTCCCACATCACTGCCTCATATGCAATGAGCCCAGCCAACAATTAAGAGCTAAAACTTAAGTAAAATCATCTCTCTTTAATTTGATTAGTTCATATACTTTTTAAAGTAATGC
>NW_022969190.1:0-229 GCF_012274545.1 Fukomys damarensis
AACAGCCAAATCGAGTGTTGAGGGTGAGGCATGGCTTATCTTAACTGCTTATAGTAAGATATACGGATAAATGATTTAAGGATAGCATTTGTTTATCACATAGGAAATGGAGTGATCAGAAAAGTATTGTTCTGTAAAAATGAGAAGACAGATAAGATCACCAAGGGTGTGGTCAAGGAAGCCCGATGCTATTCACCAAGATAAGAGAAGGGTCACTTCAAAGGTGTTT
>NW_022969191.1:0-297 GCF_012274545.1 Fukomys damarensis
TTCGAGACCAGCCTGGGCTACATAGTGAGTTCCAGGTCAGTCTCAACTACATAATGAGATCCTATCTCAAAAACAAACAAACAAACAAACAATTAATTTCTGCATGTATTTAAATGAGGCCCAACTTTCTTTACATAATTAATCCAAAAAGCAAAAATATCACAACAAATTGAATGGAGAAGTCATAAGTATAGCTGTGTCCTATTAAAATAAATATTAATGATTAGTTATTTTACAGAATTCCATTTATGCTAGCATTATTATTTTAAAGTGAATGCATATTAAATTTATCTCTGT
>NW_022969192.1:0-219 GCF_012274545.1 Fukomys damarensis
AGATCCAATAAACAAGGGTAAGGGACAAGAATTTAGCTCCGAGGTTCTACTACCTGCCTCACAAGCACAAGAGTTGGAGTTCGATTCTCTGTAAACTGCGCCCCCTCAAACAAACCCAATGAACACTGGTTAGGTGACTGATACATTATTTCTTAGCGATTGGAAGGCTTTTGTACCACATTGGTACACTTGATAAAACATATTATTTTTTATTTTTAT
>NW_022969193.1:0-256 GCF_012274545.1 Fukomys damarensis
TTGCTGACCTTTGGTCTAAATACAGTCATACCTCAGTTATGAACTTAATTGGTTTTGCCATGTCGGGGAAGATGGTGCCTGTGTAGGGAAGATGGCTGTGGTTGTGTTTGCCACCTGATGTGGAGTTTGCAAACAGAAGCAAAATTTTGCCAAATGCTTTTGTTTGCAAACAGAGATGTTTGTGAACCGAGGCATTATTGTAATAGCATGGTTCATTAAATTACAATACAACTATATAATAGAATGTTAGATAGTC
>NW_022969194.1:0-329 GCF_012274545.1 Fukomys damarensis
TTGTTTCTTTTCTCTTACTGCTTATAGTATTTTGTTCTTCTGTTGGGTTTCTTGGATCTTGATTATTATATGTCTTGGTGTAGATTTTTTTTTTATTTTGGCTAGTCAGTATCCTATATGCCTCAGTTATCTGAATGTCAAATCCTTTCCCTCTGTTTGGGAAGTTTTCTGTCATTAATTCTGTGAACAGCATTTTTAAGTCATTTGTATTTTCTTCATGGCTTCTATCATGTTGCTGAGCTCATCTATTTTTTTTTTTGTCAGTTTCTGTTCTAGAGTCTTGAATCATGTCTTTCATTTTGCTCACCATCTCTATGGTTATCTGGGAA
>NW_022969195.1:0-1070 GCF_012274545.1 Fukomys damarensis
AGGTCCTGGTGGCAGGGGAGATTCTCAGGATGTGGGGACCTCTTCCCATCCAGGCCTTTTATATACACTACAACAAAGTTCAGACCAATTAGAGCTCTTCTTTGTTATTGTTTATTGTAACTTCCCAAT
This sequence comes from Fukomys damarensis, assembly GCF_012274545.1. Taxonomy (NCBI): domain Eukaryota; kingdom Metazoa; phylum Chordata; class Mammalia; order Rodentia; family Bathyergidae; genus Fukomys; species Fukomys damarensis. The sequence continues at coordinate 130 of NW_022969195.1, forward strand.
CCACTGGGGATTGCCCCAAAGAGGAAGTTGTCCCTTAAGTGTTTTAATTTGCTTTGAGCAATTGATTTGTTTACTTTCCTAGGTACAAAGAACCCATCTGAACTGCTTTCCAGAAATGAGAAATCAGTCATCATTCTCTGCGTAGTTAAACATTAATCTTTGTTTTTGATGGCAAGTATGTGTAATATTTGTCATCCCTCTGTCCAGGTGGCTCAGTGAGAGTCTCTGACACATCATCCCTGGGTGCTACTGACTTGGAGAAGCACTGGGTAGAGAGGGTGATATTGATGTGTCATGGCAGTTAGTTAAAACCAGGTTTAGGGGGCTCTGGATATTACCTGTGATGTAGCAGCTAAGGTAAGGTTATAAACAGTAATGAGTGCTGGGTAAATATACAAATTATTTATGGGTTTGGATCAGAAATGAACTTTGGGCACTGGGCCTTGAAGGAAAGAAAAATAGGTGAGATCTTAGTTTATTCTAGTTTTTTTCCCCTAAACTATTTCCTAGACTGCAATGCAAGGGGTAGAGTCCAAGAGCAGGTGTGGGCAAGAGAGAGGCCGACACTGGGTGTGGTTGTTACAGTTCACTTTCCAGGTGTGGACTCTGATATTTGAAAGTTTTTCTTGTTTAATTTAGTTGAAAATATCAGTTATTCCTTTAAGAATACATTTTTGGCCTTGTTTGGGAGATATTTGTCTGCCTGAGGCCTCCAAGTTATTCGTATAGATTACCCAGGCAAGGTTTTGAGATTTTTTTCTTGATTTTCAAGATAATACACCTTAAACCGATCGGACATCTCTCCTGAGGTTGATGTCTTGAGGAAAGAGGTGGGTTTTGCTATGTAGTTGGATGGAGGAAAAGAATACAAAACAAATTCTTGAAAGTGTTACCTGGTCTTGTTCATAATATATTTTAGTAGATTACTGAGACGTGGAATT
>NW_022969196.1:0-249 GCF_012274545.1 Fukomys damarensis
TTGCATTTCAGTCTTAGACAAGGAAAGTAAATATATGAAAGGTCAGAACACACTAAAAATGTACTTTCCATCTGCAAAAACTTTTTTATTGTGAAGCAGTCTTTCTTGACTACACAGTCATATCACATGTGATTACAAAAAGGAGTCCATTTTTTAGTCACGTTGGGGACTAAAGATACATTATGTCATTAGTCACTTCTCTAACTTTCACTGATGCCTCCTTGAGCCCCTTGATCCTGTCCTCTACAC
>NW_022969197.1:0-203 GCF_012274545.1 Fukomys damarensis
TAGCCCTTTTCTTCCTATTTCACCCATATCAGTTATACAATTTGGATCTTATTTACCTTTTAGATTTTCACAACAGATAAACTATTCAATATTTACACATGTGGATCTTATTTATTTCACTTAAGTGTGTGTCTCAATGCGCATCCACCTTCCTATGAATGACTCTAGTTTCTCGTTCTTTATGGCTGAGTAGTACTCCATTT
>NW_022969198.1:0-239 GCF_012274545.1 Fukomys damarensis
TTAGTGTGTATTGGTTACTTTCCTGTTGTTGTGCTAAAATACCTAACACTCATAACTTAAAGGGAGAATGTTTTATTTTGGTTCATGGATTCAGTCCATGGTTAGCTGGTTCCAAGGCAAGAACAATGTGTCAGAGGGGTACAGCGGAGGAAAAGATGCCCAGCCCACGGCAGCCAGAAAGATGAGAGAGAAAGGAGGAGCTGAGGACAAGAACACATCCTTCTGAGTCACTCCCCAGT
>NW_022969199.1:0-336 GCF_012274545.1 Fukomys damarensis
TTGTTTTTATCACATTCTTGGGCTCAATGTACCAGGAGAAATGCACCAATTTATCAGGGGACCATTGCTTATTGGATCGCTGGTGCCCTGACCTTGGCCATTATGTCTCTAATCTTTTGTCAGCCCTCAGTCTCTGGCTTTGTCTTAACTTGACCCTGACTGTGTCATGATGTAGGGCCTGGCTTTTCCCTCATGCCTGTCCCTCCTGCTGCAATAAAGGGAAGAGGAAAGGAGAGACATCTTTCCAGGCCACATCCCCAGTGACCCATCTCCTTCAAATGGTCTTTACCTCCAGAACCACACTTAGCTGTAAACTCATCAGTGGACTAACCCACC
>NW_022969200.1:0-219 GCF_012274545.1 Fukomys damarensis
GGACCCTCAGGAAACACGGCTCTGCCTGCACCCCTCGCCCACCCTCAGGAGACCCTCATAAAGGAGGCCAGCAAGCATGGGGAGCACATGTTTATTTTATGAATGACTTAGGGGAAAGAGGGGGAAAAAATCACCCAGAATGTCATCTGGGAGGCTGCATTCTTTTTATTATATTTTGTCGGTAAACAAACAAACAAACAAAATTGCCACATGTAATAC
>NW_022969201.1:0-538 GCF_012274545.1 Fukomys damarensis
TTCCTGATGCATGCCTGAGCACAAAGAGACACACAGAAGAAATCCAGGAAGGTTTATTGTTATTGAAAAGTGTGTTATCGGAAATTAGAAAATCCTAACAAGATAGATTCCTAGACACATACGAATAACCAAAACTAAACCAAGAATTATAAAATTCTGATCAGTCCAATAATAGGCAATGAAACTGAGGCAGTAAGGGATAAATCGCTTATATATATCTATCAACAGATGAATGGATAAAGAATATGAGATTTTTATACACAATGGTGTACTACTCTGCCATACATAAGGATAAACTTAATTCGTTTGTAGGAAAATTGATGCACCTTGAGACCATAAATGTTAAGTGAAGTAAATCAGACACACAAGCTTAAATATCACGTGGGTTCTCTTATATGAAAAACTCAATGTATTAATAATGTGAATTAAAACAGGAAAAGAGAGAGAGAGAGCGAAGGAAAGACTGATGGGACGAGCAATGGAGAGGGCAGTTTCCATTCTTTTGTTTTTCCCACAGGAATGAGGTCAAGAGATTGAG
>NW_022969202.1:0-216 GCF_012274545.1 Fukomys damarensis
GTATTTATCATTTTACATAAGTGCCAAAGTTCTAAGTTTCAGCCTTGCTGAAAAGGCCAAGTCTAAATTCTCTGAGATTTAAGGCAGACTCAGTTGTGTAGTGCTTGCAAAAATGAAAAGAAAGTCAAACATTTCCAACATACAATGACACATGATAAGCATTTATATTCTAAAAGGTACAAATAGGGGCACAGAAAGGAATGGTACCAAAGCAAG
>NW_022969203.1:0-285 GCF_012274545.1 Fukomys damarensis
GGTGAAATGTCAGAACACATCGCTCTGACCAGACACTCTGCCATGCTGGGCCAGGAACAAAAGCTGAAGTTCCTTTAAAAACCTACAAGCACCATGAGGAGTAAGTCCCATCCCCTCTCCAACCTCAGGACCTCCCGCCATCCCTTCGCTGGTCTGCTCCTCACAGGACCCCTTCATGGTTTCCACATCTGCCCCATAGGCTCATGTCAGAGACTGCACAGTGCACCCTGTGTGTCATTCTGTCTTTGCCCAGATATTACCTTAGCGACAAAGGGGTCCTTGCTA
>NW_022969204.1:0-296 GCF_012274545.1 Fukomys damarensis
GAGTTGCCAGTCTTCTGTACGTGACTGAGTTGCCTGTGCTATCATTTTTCATTGTCAGCTTGAAAAATTTCAAGTGAAGTATCTTTTGTGCTCTATTTTACTAGGGAGCTTTTTATTACGTGAAATAATTCATGGGGGATAGGGTGAATAAATGTATAGCTCACATATCTGTATTCTAAATGAAATATAAATGGAAGGAAGATTTTAGAGCAGTGTGATGAGGAGTTTCAAGTAGAGATGTACATTTAATTTCTACTTTGACTCTAAAATTCCTTGATTCTGCTTTGCTTTGTGTT
>NW_022969205.1:0-240 GCF_012274545.1 Fukomys damarensis
CTCAGTCGGGAATAGATCAGGGCAGGTGAGAATGTAAAACAGAAGCAAGGAGTCATTATAGCGGCTCTGTGCTGAGTTCCTGGGCAGATGGATAGAAATGGGCATGGCAAGAATTGGAGAGAGCCAGTGCCAATTTGAAGGTGGAAGTTCCATTATCAAGTCACTGCCAGGTCAGGGAGGGAGAGGCAGCTCCAGGCTGACTCCCAGGACTCTAGCTTCAAATGAGCCGACAGAAGAGTG
>NW_022969206.1:0-203 GCF_012274545.1 Fukomys damarensis
GGGTTGCTGCAGCTTCTGCTCCTGCTGCTGCTGTCACTTGCTACTTCACTGCTGCTTCTCCTCATTGCCTTTTGCCTGCCCTGCTACACCATGGACTGTTTCTCCTCTGTGATGCCCGTCTGCCATGCTGCTCTGCCTCGGAGCCAGCCGGTTACGAACCGAACCTCTACCAACTGTAAGGGCTACAGACCTTTCCTCCTTTG
>NW_022969207.1:0-659 GCF_012274545.1 Fukomys damarensis
CACATAAGAGGTGGATTTCACTGGTAAACTCACAGAGTTGCAGCACCTTTGTCTGTGGAGTACCACACCTTCATGAAACTGACCGCTTTCTATTTAAACGGCTAAGTGGCGAGAGCAGAGGTTTCCCCGGGAAAACTGCACTTTAAACTGCAGAAGCCCTCTGCAAAGTTCGTTTCTGTTCTAAAGACAATTTGAACCTATCACCGAGTATACGGAGTTGCGGAGCCTTGTGTGCACTCAGAGCTGCTAGGGACTCTCTTAGGCCTGAAGGGCTTCACTGTTGAAAGTGCCTCACAACAGTGTTTCAAACTCTGCCAGGCAGAGACCTACAAACAAAAAGGAATACAGTTGTACTCCACAGAAGAGGTCGACTTCACTAGTAAACTCACAATGTTACAGCACCTTTCTCTGTGGAGTGCTCCACATTCATGAAACTGACCGCTTTCGCTTTAAACGGCTAAGCGGCGAGAGAAGCTGTTTCCCAGGGAAAACAGCACTTTAAACTGCAGAAGCCCTCTCCAAAGTGCGTTTGTGTTCTAACGTCAAACTGAACCTATCCCCAAGTATACAGAGGTCGGGAGGCTTGTGTGCACTCAGAGCTGCTAGGCACTCTCTTAGGACTGAACGGCTTCTCTGCTAAAAGTGCCTCACAACAGTGT
>NW_022969207.1:692-942 GCF_012274545.1 Fukomys damarensis
TTGTACTCCACATAAGAGGTGGACTTCACCGGTAAACTCACGGAGTTGCAGCACCTTTCTCTGTGGAGTACTTCACATTCATGTAACTGAGCGCTTTCGCTTTAAAAGGCTAAGTGGGAGAGAAGCTGTTTCACGCGGAAAACTGCACTTTAAACTACAGAAGCCCTCTGCAAAGTGCGTTTGTGTTCTAACGTTAAACTGAATCTATCCCCAGGTATACAGAATTATGAAGGCTTGTGTGCACTCAGAG
>NW_022969208.1:0-785 GCF_012274545.1 Fukomys damarensis
CTTTTTCACTCCAGGCGGCACTTCCCCTTTTTATTTTTGTTTGAGCCTGGATACCTTTATATTTCCCTTGCCAATTTATTCATGAAATTAACCCTCAGCGGTAGGAAGGATATTGTTTCTCATTCATATTTCACCTAAGAAACTGAAGCCTAGAGGGTTGAGGTGACTTATTGGAGATCACATGCCTAGAAACTGATGTGCGTTTAATCACCTTCATCTTCTGATGGATTCTTCTTTCCTCTTCTCATCCAGCAGAACACCCACCTTTGTCACCTGTGGTGGACACTGTGCATGGAAAAGTCCTTGGAAAGTATGTCAGCCTGGAAGGAGTTGCACAGACTGTGGCCATTTTCCTGGGAGTCCCTTTTGCCAAACCCCCTCTCGGATCCCTGAGGTTTGCTCCTCCACAGCCTGCGGAACCATGGGATGACGTGAAGAACACCACCTCTTACCCTCCCATGTAAGCTGGTGTGGTGAACTTGGCATGTCTTAGTGATATTTTTTTTTCCTGAGAATGAGACATGAAAGAGTGAGGACAACGCTTTAATTGGTTTGTATTTTCTTTGAAATTCTCTGGAATACCGTAGACTCTTGAAAACATTCTGACAATATAACCGCTTTCTAGAGGCTTCTATTCAGCACATATTTATTGAGCACCTGATACATCCTAGGCATGATCTAAGTGCTGAGAATCCATCAACAAAGCAGAGCTCTCTACTCTATTATATGATATTTATTTTGCATCCTACCAGGGGAAAGAGATAATGAACAGTATAGTACCACCT
>NW_022969209.1:0-437 GCF_012274545.1 Fukomys damarensis
TATTAAGGAGGTTGTTTTACAGCAAAACACAGAGCACAATATCATTTTAAGGTTATGCACTGTTCACATTCTGACCTAGAGCCATCCATTCCTAGAACAAGACATACAACATTCCTGGTTTCCACAGCCTGTGGCCCAATGACTGAAGAAAGGGAAATTCATTAAAGATGTTATCACCTTGGGTTGAGACCTTATTTCTATTAGAAACTTTAAGTTTCATACAAGATTGAAGCCTCTACACTGACCATCTGATAAGAACAAAAAAGACATTTTGCAATTCTAAAATAATCTCTAAAAATGTTGATAAGCACATACACCATGCAGATGAAATGATGATAATCACCACATCTCCCTAAGCCTTAGAAGTGACTCTCCTGTGCATAAGAAGATATTCAAATGCCCTCTCTGAGAAGAGGTCTACCCTCATGGTACTGTCC
>NW_022969210.1:0-213 GCF_012274545.1 Fukomys damarensis
ACAGTGCCGTGAAGGTGAATGCTGTTTGTTCAGAGATAAAGAGGCCTTATGTTTGGGGTGTCTTTGTGCTTATCAGATTGATCCCAGACGTCATGAACGGTGGCGGAGAAGCGGAGACCGGGAGCAAGTGCCAAGGTTTTCCGTAACGCGGGAGAGAGATCGGAAGGTCTGTAGAGAACAGTGATCCACTGAGGACTAGGGTGGATTAATGAG
>NW_022969211.1:0-382 GCF_012274545.1 Fukomys damarensis
GCTCTTGATATTTTCTAGGTCAGATAGTACACAGTTTCCAGAATTGTGGAGGATACGAAAGTGTAGTCATTGGTCAGCCATGACTCAGGGGTTCTGTCCTAATGAGTAGATACAATTGTAGACATGAAAACTGTTCGTATATAACAATGCAGTTGCTGTTATAAATAAGCTTGAAGATATTTTTCTCCTCCCTAAATACAAACATTCTCCCCCCAGATAGGTTTCCAAGAGAAGCATACATTGTAACTTTCTTTCTTAAGTCAAGTGACTGATAATTTTATAAACAGGCTCCGACTTGCTGCCCGAGATCTCCAAACCTGGTCCATATTTATCTGGAAATCACAGCCGTAGGGAGGAAGCGGTTGGCAGGTTAGAAGAGTTG
>NW_022969212.1:0-233 GCF_012274545.1 Fukomys damarensis
TTCCTTGAAGCAGAAGCTCCTACCCCACTGCAGGATGTATCGGCAGTATGTCCTCACATCCTCGGTACCTAGAACCACACCCTGCGAGTCATGGGCAGTTAGCAGTATGTGCTGAGCAAACGAAAATGAATGATGTTGGACCCAAACAGGGAGGAAAGAAAGGAAAGTTATGGAAGAGAAAGATACATTTTGGCCGTGGTCGTTTTTGTTGCTCCTTTAATGTATTTTTTTTC
>NW_022969213.1:0-224 GCF_012274545.1 Fukomys damarensis
GGAAAAAAAATGAAAGCTTTTCCTCCAAACTCAAAAATAAGACAAGGCTGTCCACTATCACAACTCCTATTCAGTATAGTTCTCAAAACATTTGCCAGAGCAATCAAGCAAGAGAAAGAAATAAAAGGGATACGTAAAGAAAAGGAAGAAGTCAAATTATCACCATGTTTCCCTGAAAATAAGACCTAACCAGAAAATAAACCCCAGCAGTAATTAACAGTGGT
>NW_022969214.1:0-545 GCF_012274545.1 Fukomys damarensis
CAGTGCCCCTCAGTCTTGCTGGACCAGCTGGGAAGATGGGTCTGAGCCCTGGGGCCTTCACCTTGGAGAGCAGTGTGCCTTCCAGTGGTCACCTTTGCAAGTAGGGCATGGTACACAGGGCTTCTAGTTGCAGTTTGTTTTCAGATGGCCTAGCTTTGGGCAGTGGTAGCATGTGGGATTACTCATTGGGCTCTTCTTGTAGCCCTGAGGATCAGACCCAGAGTCCATGCTGAGGCTAGTACCTTTTCTTGATTCTTCTGTTTTCTCTCCCTAGCCTCCTCCCACTCTCCATTATAAAACACTGAGGAGGAGATTCTCACTAAAGTATCATGTGAGCTCTCTGGACCAAAAGCAATCTTTTGCAACTTTTTCCTAATACCTGGGCCTGGCTGTGTAATAAACTTGTCCTTCTACAAAATCAGGAGCTAGGGATGTATGCTTTACAGATGGCTCGTGTAAGCAATCTAAGAAGGCAGAGGGACTTTCTCTTTCCTCCTGTTGAATACTCAATAATTTAAAATAATTGAGCTTAGCTCCCATCCTCC
>NW_022969215.1:0-1879 GCF_012274545.1 Fukomys damarensis
GAGTCACTGCCGGCGGCGCCCCGAGGCCGTGTCCCCAGCCTGACGGCGCTCAGCCGCTGCCTACCTGCGCGCGCTCGGAGGGGACCTGGAAGGATTTCCGCCGGGATGCCTGCATCTGCCACCGCCCAGGAGGGGACCGTGGCTCCCGGGGACCGGGACGATCCCTTCCTCCGCAGCTGCCACCCGAGCCCTCTCCCTTCTAGGAAGGGCAGTGCCGCGGAGACGGCTGCTCCCCTGCGCGGGCGGGGAAGCTGCGCCTGGAGCTCGCGCTTTTCCAAAGGGAAAGTTAGGGTCGCCCCATTCCCGGCGCGCTGGAGGGACAGACCCCGCCGGGATGGGAGCCAGCGAGAGGACCCTGCGCTCCGAGTGTCCTTCCCCTCCACCCTCCGCCAGCGGAGAACGCAGGGCAGCTGAGATTTTCACCCCGACCATACTCTGAGGTCCTGAGGCTTTCAGAATATGTAATGTTTAACAGACCTACGCCTAGCTCCTTAAAATGAAAGTGAAGCAAAAATTAGGGTCAAGCCAAAAGGTGTACTGAGAGCCGTCAGAAGAAAAACTTAGGTTGGTTTGAGAGAGAAAATGCTAGTTTCCTAGAGACAGGGTTGAGATGGCCTTCAAAAGTAGACAGAATTTTGACTTTCATGGGAATTTTGCAAGGAGGCAACTTGAGAAGATTCAAGCAAGGAAGTGTCTTACACTGTTTTTAAATGCTAATAGCACAAAAAATACTAAAAGAACTTAAGTTGCAGCAAAAGTGATAGGCAGATTTTTTTTAATAATTAGGTTTTGATTATGGGTCGTTAAAAAAAGTCTGGTCTAGGAGGGATGGGGCATGCATGTAGCACAGAGAGAACTTTCATTTGTCGTTCCAGACATCTGTATTTTGACTAAAGGGCATTAACCATGAGCATCTGGTAGGATTTTGCTTCCTCAAATTTAGGCAGATAGTTTCAGGTAATGAATGTATCTGGCTTATAAGTGCAAATAAAGTATTTGTTAAATAAATGTCTTCCATTAAAAAGAATCAACTGATAATAATGAAAATGCCCTCAATGGTTGTAAGTATTCAGTCTTAATTATCTGAGTTTGCGTCTCGTGCATTTTCAAACTCACTGATGGTGCTGTTCTTACTGGTGAGATGAAAGTGGATGTAAGATGATAATCCCATTATTTCAAAACACTGTAAATTTATTTTTTTATACTTTTTCAGAATGTTTCAATCTCCTGCGTCACTTTGCCCATGTCTACAGTTAAGTAACTGGCAAAGTTGGGAGGTCCGCTGCAGAAGGAAGCAGAAGGGGAAACTTCACTTCTAGTCAGGCGTGGTTAGAATGCGATAGCTCTGAATTATTCTTCAGGTGTACGACACAGAATTGTGGAATGCTTCCGGGTGAACTATGTGCTCACCAAATCTTAAGATCCTTTATGCCATAACTGTAGTCTATACAGATAATTTGGGTTAAAACTCTGAAGTTACTGTAATCTTCCTGGCCTGAAGTCCCTTGCATGAACCTACAAAGACTACCAGTTAGAGTTAGGAAAACCCCAGTGTAAATAGGTATTTTAATATGGAAAGCTTTACCATTTGTTTATATCTTCGGTACTATTACATAAAGGCTTTCTAGTCAAAGCCTGCATGAGCTCTATCAGCAGATGAGTCTCTACAACTGCCTTAGCTGTATCCTGTATCATATACTCCCCTCCCTCTTCTCCCAAAAATGAAAAACTTACCTCCAAGAAAGCCAGGCCCAAGTTTCCTATCTCCATCTAATTTATGTCTTTCTCTGACATCAGCATGTCAGCGGAATTAAGGACCAAAGTTTTTGTAATTTTCCTTGTCTGCAGCATACTTTGAAACCATGGCTGACAACAAAAA
>NW_022969216.1:0-261 GCF_012274545.1 Fukomys damarensis
ATATATAGTTTAAAATTAAGTGGCTATAGAAAGAAAGCGGAAGAGAAAGGAGCTGTGGGATGTCATTTATGATACATAATGGTTCCTTCTTCGACCTAGTTGGTGTTCAGAAAAGTATTGATCAGTGGTGACTCACTATAATTGGCTTGGAGATTTAATTAGAAAAATTAGGTGTGATTCTTATCAAAATGTGACACGTCAGTGTATTTCAGTATCAGTGAAATGTTTTCCTCCAAATAATATTTTCCCACTCTGGTTCTT
>NW_022969217.1:0-267 GCF_012274545.1 Fukomys damarensis
GTTCACAGGTTTTGACTCTCGGAGCTTAAATAAATGTAACTGAAAGTTTGGGCAAAGCCGACAAAAGCCCGGGTATCATGTCTTCTCATGGAACCGTCAGGGCTTTGAGTGGCTCTGAACGACTCATGGTACACACTGGGGCCTTTTGGGTTCCGTGGATCTGACCTGCCCAAGCGGTCAGGGCCTCGGGGTGGTGGTGAGTGCGCCTTGGCAGCTCGCTGTCCCCTGAGTTAAACTGCTGAACCCCACAACACCGGGCACTAGCTC
>NW_022969218.1:0-200 GCF_012274545.1 Fukomys damarensis
AAAGCTTCACATAGAGTAATGACCCAACTTATACTCTCCTCACTTCAACTATTTTAAAAATAATGAGACAGAATAAAGCTTCAACCACAGGTTTAGATATTGATTTTTTTTTTGTCAAGAATGCTATTTATTCCAGGTATACCATCCTTAGAATAACTTCCTCCCTAGACAATGATAATCTACAAGGCATAGAGATCAAT
>NW_022969219.1:0-247 GCF_012274545.1 Fukomys damarensis
GGTTGTCGGGTAGTTTGTTTTAGAGCTCTTCTTCCTCCATTGTCTTCCTTCACAGGGTGCGATATTTTGTGCAGCTCTGTAATTCTGCAGCTCTGAAAATGCATTGCAGGTGCCCTGCATGAGCAATGGGACGCCGGCTCCCAGGAGATCGGTAACTGCGTGGCTCTGACAGGTGCTCGTTGCGGGGCTTCATTTCCTACCCAGCACCAGCAATCCATCTCCGCTCCGCAGTAATCCTGCCAGGAAG
>NW_022969220.1:0-395 GCF_012274545.1 Fukomys damarensis
AGCAGTGGCTGATATTCTAAAAGGTATCAGTCACCTGGGTGGGGAACCACGATCTTCCAAGAAAGGTCTCGGACCCACCCCTTACCACCAAAAAATCCTTGCTCATTTCTCCTAAACTTGCTACGTGACTTGCTTCCCATTGGATCCCTAGGTAAGCAATGTTACCTTAGCAACTATTATATATTCTTGTCATAATCTTATTGGTTGATCATAATTTTGTCCCACCTTGAACCTGCCTCACCCCATGGCTTTGCCCCATAAAACATTTACCTTTGAGAAGCAAGATTGGTGGGCAGTCCCCCTTTCCAGTCCCCCTTCTGTCTCTCTTAGACAGAAGCTATCTTGCTCTCAATAAATTTTTCCTACTCTTGAAAAAAAATAATACTAGGGCTGGG
>NW_022969221.1:0-206 GCF_012274545.1 Fukomys damarensis
TACCTCCTGCCATGTCTCTGTTGTCCAGAATTACTTTTGCTACTCTAGGTCTCTTCTGGTTCCAAATGAATTTTTGGATTATTTTTTCTCTAGTTCTGTGAAATATAAAGTTGCAATTGCAATTGGGATTGCATTGAATCTGTATAGAAAATTTGGTAGTATGACCATTTTCACTATGTTGATTCTTCCTACGCAGGAGCAGGGAA
>NW_022969222.1:0-231 GCF_012274545.1 Fukomys damarensis
TAAAATATACCGCATTGCATTCTCCAAGTGGGTATCATATTTAGAAAACTAATGGCAAGCCACATTGTACTTTCAATAGCGATTGTCAGCTGCACAAATACAATCTATACTTTTCTAAAAGAAAATTGATACAATTGCCAGAGAAGGAAAAAAATATCATTTTGGTGCTAAATGTGATTCCTACTTACCTAAATGTATGGGATACCACGTCAGTTTCCCCCTTCACCTTAC
>NW_022969223.1:0-221 GCF_012274545.1 Fukomys damarensis
AGTCTTATCTTATTCTTTTTTTTTTCATTATTTAGAGAATATTAGTTTCTGTAATCAAACCCATTTAGATATGGCCTTACATATTTAATACAGTGTGTTACCCCTGTACAAATGGAAAAAAATAAAAAATAAATTTAAAAAATTAACATTTCTCGACAAATATGGCTGTCCATTTCTGTACAATGCCAACTCAGCACAGTAAATTGGGATAACTTTTTCCA
>NW_022969224.1:0-483 GCF_012274545.1 Fukomys damarensis
TTTCATATTTTATGGCTTTGATTTCTTTGAATTCAATTTATATATACTCTGCAATTTCTTCTTCTTTTTTGGGGTCAGACATTTAGGATTATCTTCTCTTTCTAGAATTGCTCATCATTGAGACCAAGAAAATGCATCACAAGGTTAAAAGTTGCTGAAACTATTTGATCCAGAAATGATGCCAAAAACTTTACCAAAAAGTTCCTTTAATTCTCACAAAACCCTATAAGGTAGGTATAACTATGATTTCCATGTTAATTGAGAGATTGGTGCAATCAAGCACTTTTCCAAGGTCGTACAAGCAATGGCACAGCCAGTCCAGAAACAGATTTTGTTTAAGCTTTCTCCTACAGTAGTCCCTCTTCACTGTTAAATGCATAGACAGAATAACACCTTGGCTTGCACACTTTTAACCAATTATCTCCTGGTGAGACATGAAAATATTCACAAAGTAATCATAAACATAGTCACCTTCAACTAAGA
>NW_022969225.1:0-1534 GCF_012274545.1 Fukomys damarensis
ATGCCTTCCACAGCACACAGTGCCAGGGACAGAAGGCAAGTCACCTAGGAACTCAGTTCCACCCGGAACATGCAGGGACCTCTGCCAGCTCCTCCCCTGCCTGGCTTTGTCTAAGATGTGTTTGGGGAATGCCCTTCCCTGAACCCCTGCCCTTCTGCCACCCTGGAAGACCCAACTCCAACACCTCCCACCCCATGGCCAGGCTCACACTAGCAAAATGTGGTGTTCACACTCACCCACTCTGATCAGACCTCACTGCCAAACCCCAAAGCTCTTCAGAACAGAAAGTTCATTTGATCTAAAAAATATTTACCTGGTGGAAGGGACAAAAGCCCAGATCTAGACTCACAAACATACTCTCATTCAGCTCACTTTGTGCAAGGAGAAGGAGATGGCAACTCTGGAAACCACCTATTGCAAACCAACTCTCCAGGCCGCAGAGTACATGAAGCTCCCAGTTCAGAGCCCCAGGGAAGCCAAAGCTGGCAAGGGCCCAGGCAGTGCTGCAGTCACTACTTCTTGATCCCAACTTGTTCCCAAACCACACTAGACCACAGGCTGCAGAGAGAGGGTCAGAGAACCTCATAGTGCTTGCAGAATTCACAGAGCTGGGATGCTCAGAGAATCAGTTCTACTTCTTCTCAGGCAGCCCTGCATTTAGCCAGGAATGTGCTTGTGTTTACTACATTTATCACCCTACCAGTTGCATTTTACTCTACACAGGGAGAACTCAAAATGGACAAGCTAGCTGTTAGTCCTCCCATCAGCTGCTGGTCAGCCATGTATAGGCAGCCCATCCCCCTAGCACCCAGGCCAGTACACTGCATGCAGCTGTGACTTGGTCAGGAGCCTTCCCTGACTGTATCTGAGCCCATGCTGGACACAACCCTAGGGGCCACCGAGGAAAGGATGGGTCTGGGGCCACTGCTTGCCCTTCTCCTCAGCCAGCCCTGAAATGGGGCATTGTTGCTAACAGCAGCTCAGAAAATGTCCCTTCCCTATGATGTCACAGCAGTTTGCTGAGGTACCTCCTGTAAAGCCAGTGTCTGCTGTCCTCCGGGAGTCCAGTCATCATCTCCAGGAACCCCACCTGGGACAACCAGGCCAAGTAGGACTGTACATGATTCTGTGCAGCTGGCCATGAGAGCTTCAAGAATAGGTATTACATTCATCACTAACAGAATCCATTAACTGAAAACAACTGCAGAACACTGGAGGGGACTTTGTTTTGCAGCACCCAGAATCTGCCCAAACACTCTGGTCCATTGTCTCCCATCCTCTTCTTTGTGCAGGGGCTGTAAGATTTTCTAAAAACTAACATTGGTGCTCAGTCCTGTTTCTAAATGAAAGTTCTTTATGGAACCCATCATCATGATAATCACTTCAAATGCCATGTGGCCCCAGAGCTGTTGAACAGCACTGAGCCAGTGGGGACACTGGGCTGTGATCCATTGGCTCTCCTGTGTAATTTTAAAAGGAAAACTGCAGGGAAGGCATTTACTTTTGGATTTACTTTGAAGATGATCTTGTTGTG
>NW_022969226.1:0-213 GCF_012274545.1 Fukomys damarensis
TGCCAACAGGTGTTTTTTTATCTTTATTAAACGTATTGGTACATATTAGTTATACAACACAGTTACATTCATCATTGGGGTCTTGTACCTCTATATGACTCATCAGGTTCCTATTTTTCCCCATTCCCCAGCCCTCCCCTCAGCCCCTCCCCCTTCCCTGTTTACAAAGACAATGTTTCCATGTTTTTCTTTTTCACAAATTTTTTCTTTCCC
>NW_022969227.1:0-1171 GCF_012274545.1 Fukomys damarensis
TCCAGTCCAAGCTCTTTGAGGTATCTCCATATTGATTTCCATAGTGGTTGCACCAGTCTGCAAATCCACCAACAATGGAGAAGGGTTCCTTTCTCCCCACAACCCCGCCAGTTATGTTATCTTTGACAACAGGGCTAAATCCCTTTGCTGGAGGAAAGACAGCCTCTTTAACAAATGGTACTGGGAAAACTGGCTTTCCACACACTGAATTTTGAACCTAGACCCGTATCTCTCATCATGCATTAAACTAAAAATCAAAATGGATCAAAGACCTAAATATTAGAAAAGATATAATTTGTTGGAAAACGATATAGGTGAAACCTTTAAAGATACAGAAGTAGTCAAAGACTTTCTGGAAAAAAACCTAATTACACAGGAAATAATACCAAGAAGCAACAAATAGGATCACATCAAGTTCAAAAGCTTCAGCACAGCAAAAGAAACTGCCAATAGAGTGAAGAGACAACCTACAGAACGGGAAAAATATTTTGCCACCTACTTCTCAGACAAAGGACTAACGTTTAGAATATGTAAATAACTCCAAAAATTAGACCTGCCAAATTTAAAGACTCAATTAAAAAACAGACATCTGAAATGAATAAGCATTTCTCAGATGAGGAACTCACATGACCAATAAATATGTGAAAAATGTTTAACAGCATTGGCCATTTAAGAAATGTAAATTAATACCGGGGATTTAGCTCCGCAGTTCGGTGGCCTGCCTCACAAGCACAAAGACCCAAGTTCAGTCCCCGGGAACACGCCCCCCCCAAAAAGAAAGAAATGTAAAGTAATGAAAAAAGGGAAATAAAGTGTTTGTAAATGGGGAGGAGAGGAGAGGGTGAAGGGCAAGCACGGACAAGGGGGAAAAAATGAGAACCAAGACGTGTTATGTAAAGGTACATGATCCCAATAATGAACATAATTGTACTGTATACCTTAAATGTATCAATAAAAGAAAAAAAAAGAAATGTAAATTAAACAAGACCGAGATTCCATCTCCGGAAAGAATGTCTCCCATCAAGAAATCAACCAATAACGAATACTGGTGAGGCTAGGGAGAAAGGAACCCTTCACCACGGGTGGTGGGACTATAAACTAGTACAGCCACTATGAAAATCAGTGTGGAAATTTTCTAAAAAACTAAAAACAGAAATTCCATTTGACCTAG
>NW_022969228.1:0-1471 GCF_012274545.1 Fukomys damarensis
CTGTTTTTCCTCAGCCTCCTTAACATGTGTTATTGTTTGATTTCTTAGTGGTAGCCAGTTTTTCTGGGAAGATAGAATCTTAGCATTGTTTCTTGGCCATTTTACTTCTTTAGAGAAGTATTTTTATTTGGTTGCCCTTTTTTTGATTGGGTGTTTCATTTTTTGGAGGGTCTAATTTTTCGAGTCTTTTATAAATTCTGGATATTAGTCTTCTGTCTGAGCAGTAGCTGGCAACTTTTTTTCCCATTCTGTAGGTTGTTTCATCACTCTGTTGGTTGTTTCCTTTGTTATGTAGAAACATTTAAATTTGGTATGCAGTAATACCTTAGTTCATGAATGATTTTGTTTCTGAACAATTTGGTTTGCAAACAAAAGGGAGTGGCACAATTTTGTTTTTGTTTGGAAAATCTACTTTGGATGACAAACAAGACCATGATTATCTTTCCTGCACAAACACAATCTGACCATCTTTTCGAAAACCTTGGAACAAATTAAGTTTGTAAACTGAGGTACCACTGTAATCACATTTATTCATTCATGATGCTATTTCTTGTGCAATTCAAGTTCTGTTCAACAAAGTCCTTGCCTATATCTTCCACAGTTTTACCTGTTTTATCATCTATCAGATTGTTTTGTTTTAATATTCAGATCTTTGATCCATTTGATCTTATTTTTGTACATAAGATAGTTGGATCTAGATTCAATCTTTTGTATGTATATAGCCAGTTTTCCTAGCACCATCCGTTAAAGAGGCTATCTTTTCTCCAGTGTATGTTTCTGGTTCTTTTGTCAAAAATTAAATGGTTGAATGTGCTTGGTGTTGTTTCTGGATCCTGTGTTCTGTTCTTTTGATCCTCATGTCTGTTTTTGTGCCAGTACTATACTGTTTTGATCACTGTGGCTTTGTAATGTTGCTTCAAGCCTAAGATTGTGATGTCTCTTGCATTGCTTGTACCTCCACCCCAGGACCCCAGGATTGCTTTTGCTGTTCTAGATTTCTTCTGATTCCATATGAACTATAGGATTGTTAACTAGTTCAATGAAGAACGCTGTTAATATTTTCACTGGGATTGTATTAAATTTATCAATTCTGGAAACTGTTGGCATGCTATATTGGAATTAATTTGATTCTAAGAATTGTCTAATTTCCTCAGTTTCTCCCATGACCCATTGATTAATCAAGTGTATTGTTTAATCTCCATATGTTTACATAATTTCTGTGGTTTCTTTTGCCATTGATTTCTGGTTTCTTTTTACCATTATCTGATAATTTTTTTTTTAAATCATGCTTAATGGGCTAGTATGTGGTCTATTTTGGAGAACGTTCTGTGTCTTACTGAGAAGAATGTGTATTCAGTTGTTGGGTGAATCTCTAGATATTTATTCTTATTTGTTCAAAAGTGTGGTTCAAAAAAAAATGAGAAAATGAAAAAATGGAAATAAAGTGTTTGTAAATGGGGAGGGGAGGAGG
>NW_022969229.1:0-256 GCF_012274545.1 Fukomys damarensis
TATGGAGATGAAGAAATCGCATTACTATTGTGTTTACACTAGATATCTTGTTGATCTAACTCAATAGCTGTGATGTCTACACTTCTAAAGTTTTATAAGCCATTATGCTAGGGGCCGAGGACTTAGCTCACTGGTTCCACTGCCTGGCGTGCAAGTGCAGGGTGCTGAGTTTGATTCCCAGTGCTGTATTTTAAAAAAATCACATGTCTAGCTTTTTATATTTCACTCTGTATAAATTTTATGGTTTTTATCGCTT
>NW_022969230.1:0-241 GCF_012274545.1 Fukomys damarensis
ACTTAGGCCCGCTCCCCGCGGATGCGGCGAGCCAGCTGGATGTCCTTGGGCATGATGGTGACGCGCTTGGCATGGATGGCGCACAGGTTGGTGTCCTCGAACAAGCCCACCAGGTAGGCCTCGCTCGCCTCCTGCAGCGCCATCACGGCCGAGCTCTGGAAGCGCAGGTCCGTCTTGAAGTCCTGCGCGATCTCGCGCACCAGCCGCTGGAAGGGCAGCTTGCGGATCAGCAGCTCGGTGG
>NW_022969231.1:0-205 GCF_012274545.1 Fukomys damarensis
TTTCATTTAAAGCCTTATAATAATTCAAATAAAAGAAAAACACCACTCACCAAGCAGACAAATAGCCAGAATGTAAGAGTCTAGAAAAGTTTTTTCTTGTTACTGGCAGCACACATTTAAAATTCACCTTTCAGAGGTATATTGAACTATAAATGTATATTTTAAAAAAATATATATATATAATATATTACAAGAAATATATAGG
>NW_022969232.1:0-539 GCF_012274545.1 Fukomys damarensis
GGGTCTGCCTTCCCCTGGAGAGAGCCCGGGCCCACCCTCGGCCGTGCCCCTAGGACGCTGCAGCCCCGCAGCTGCCTCCTTCCCGGGTGTGCGAGGTGTGGGCTGCCCAGGTCAGTTAAACCCGGTGCTGCTCCGTGCTCGCTGTGATTTGGAGACCAGCCTGGGCTACGTAGTGAGTTCCACATCAGTCTCAACTACACAGTGAGACCCTGTTTCAAAAAGCCAAAAAAAAAAAAAAAAAAAAAAAAAAAAAAAAAAAAAGAAAAGAAAAAGAAGTAAAGAGAGAGCCAAAAGAGCCCTTTGGCACTGGAGCAGGCGGGAAGCCCCACTCACTGAGCTATATTCCCGTCTTCTTCTTCATCTTTTTAGAAATATTTATTTTTTTTTATTGTGAGACAGGGCCCCATTGAATTGCTAAATGCCCTGCCTCAGCCTCTCAAGAGTGCCAGGATTGGCAGGTGTGCTCCACCCGTGCTGGCTCACAAAGGACAGCGTGTGTTTTGGTGCCAGCTGTGTCCTTTAAACCGATTTCCCATCTC
>NW_022969233.1:0-341 GCF_012274545.1 Fukomys damarensis
AGAAAATGAGGACCGGGAATGTGAAGTGGAGGCAGCCAGGGCAATAGGAACTTGTGGATGTGAAGAAGAAAGGAGATTTCGGTGATCACCTGATCTTGCATTGGCTCAGTGAGCACAAGGGAATGCACAGTGGGCTTGCAGGGGTTAACACAGTGCTGCCACATAGCAAACAGACTGGAAATTTGGAAGAGAGATACAAGGAATGGAGGGAGCTACCAGTGTGAGCTTGGTGGGAAGGCAAATAGTAGGAAAGGAGAAAGGGGCATTTCTGACAGGCAGGAGAGAAGAAAAGGAGTACTGCTTCAGAAGGTATAGAAAAATCTACCCAAGATATCGGACTT
>NW_022969234.1:0-203 GCF_012274545.1 Fukomys damarensis
TCATATTCTAATACTCCTGTATATGTTAACTAGAATAATTTCATGTACTCTACAAAATTCTCTTAACATCTGGTTGTCTCAACGTAAGGCAGGAGAAATGTTTATCTCCAATTTTCCAGTTTTCAGAATCCTTCAAGATCCTTTCAAAGGTAACAAAGTTGTGTTGCTTTTAGTATGATTTTATTTGCATAGATTTGTTTTAT
>NW_022969235.1:0-226 GCF_012274545.1 Fukomys damarensis
ACTTCACTGGTTATCTCACAGACTTGCAGCACCTTTCTCTGTGGAGTACTTCACATTCATGAACCTGACCACTTTCGCATTAACCGGCTAAGCGGCGAGAGAAGCTGTTTCCCGGTTAAAACTGCGCTTTAAACCGCAGAAGCCCTCTGCAAAGTGCGTTTCCGTTCTAACGTCAAACTGAAAGTATCCCCAAGTATGCAGAGTTCTGGAGGCTTGTGTGCACTCA
>NW_022969236.1:0-482 GCF_012274545.1 Fukomys damarensis
AATACTGACTTACCCTGGGACTGCATGAAAGATCCTTTGTTATCACATATGGTGAAAATATTAAAAATTAATCCTCCATTTCTATGAATAAAACATAGAGAGTAAGACTTTAATTTTTCAGAATAACTAGTTATCATGAAAATTGCATTCATTCTTCAGATATTACTGACACCCCACATTGTTTATCTTAAAAACATTTATAATGCCTGAAATTTAAAAGAAACCCACAAGACCTATTCTTCTCCCAGTACATTCATTGAATGCAGATTAAAGTGAGCACATTCATTTTGATTGTGCCCTTTATTTTTATACTTTAAAATGACTACAATATAGTGCCTTTATATTTTCAAGGGGTATCAAAATTAAGATGAATGATCTATGCAAATCCATCCGCTTGTACTTCTAGTAACAGTTGTCAAATGCAAAAAAAGAAACAAAGAAAAGCCCTGAGTCAGTATTTTTTTTTTGCAAAAAAAAAAAAA
>NW_022969237.1:0-320 GCF_012274545.1 Fukomys damarensis
CATTTCCATATATCACCCATCCCCTACTCTGCCCTGCCACAATTCAGATTATGACAGGGAATTGATGTCATTTTGAATAAAATAAAGCCCACAACCAGGCTAAGGTGCCTGAAAAATATTCTCTCACTTAAAAACCCTGCAAAAGAAATATGTCTGGTGGTTGGTAGATTCAGGAAAAAACCCAAAAACGTACTTAACATTAATTAACTCCCAGGCATATCTGAAGGCAGCAGCACGAAGCTGGAATGGGCTGACATTAGGAATTATTAATTGATGGAAAGTGAAGGAAGTATATCTGGAGGAATGTGTTGGAGGAAACC
>NW_022969238.1:0-215 GCF_012274545.1 Fukomys damarensis
GGTAGGTCATAGGACCAGCAGCAGGGCCTTCTAAAAAGATGACGCTTCAATAAAGCTCAATGATCCTTCCTGGTCACCCCACCCCTTCTTGACACCGAAGGCTCCAGCTAGTAGCACAGTCCTATTTTTCAGCCATTCAACAAGGACCCGAACCTTGCAACAAGCTGGTGAAAGTGTGTACGGAGATTTCATCACAGGTCCCAGCCCAGGGGAGC
>NW_022969239.1:0-286 GCF_012274545.1 Fukomys damarensis
AGTATGAAAGGTTGAGGCAGTCTGTCTGACACTGTCTCCTGTCACTCAGGAGCGTCTGTCAACTAAACCGTCACAGGCGAAGTTTCCTTATGTGAGATTTGAGTGGGAGAGGGCCTGGTAGGTTAATGTAAGAGAACATGTTTGAAGGTACCTGCAGTGTGGATGTTGAGTGGTATTAGCCACAGTCCTTGATTAATAGTAAACGGAAGTTTTTGGTCATTGCGTTATGGAACGCAAATGAAATTCTCTTCATTTGTGAGAGTATGGATTAAATTTTACAAATAGC
>NW_022969240.1:0-219 GCF_012274545.1 Fukomys damarensis
TGGGCTGCACCTCTTCTCACATCGTCACACTGGGGACCAGGATTTCAACACATGAACCTGTGGGGGACACACTCAAGCCATATTCAGCCTACACTGTCAGACCAAGGGCAGGGCCTAGCTGAATAGAGTGCTCTGAGGAGCCGTGGCTGAAGTTAAGTCAAAGGGAAACTCGTTTTTCATCTCTCTGTGTATGTGGGGGTGGGGTGGGGGCTAGAAGCA
>NW_022969241.1:0-210 GCF_012274545.1 Fukomys damarensis
ACTCAGGACCTTGTGCTTGCGAGGCAGGCTGAGGAACCACTGAGCTACATGCCCGGCCCCTGAAGTTTCGTCGTTTGAGGTCTGGTCTCCGGACAGCTGTTCTGGAACTCACTCCGTGGCCAAGGCTGACCTCAGTCTGCTCCCAGCGACCCTCCTGCCTCAGCCTCCCAAGTGCTGGAGGACGTTCTCGGATCTGACGCCTGCTTTGTG
>NW_022969242.1:0-251 GCF_012274545.1 Fukomys damarensis
GCATCTCCCTCCCCTCCTCACTCGATCTGATCTCCTTGCTTCCTGCCACTGTACCATGAGCTGTTTCTCCTCTGCCATGCCTCTTTGCCATACTGTCCTGCTTTGGAACCAGCCGACTGTGAACTGAAAGCTCAACAGACTGAGTCAAAATAAAACTCTCCTTCTTAAGGAGTGGGCATCAGGTACAGTGTCTCAGCAACAAGAAAGTAACTAAGACAAACCGTATTCAAACCATAGCTCCAGGAATTTGT
>NW_022969243.1:0-237 GCF_012274545.1 Fukomys damarensis
GCTGTAAAAGAACTAAGCCTGGCCTGAATGAGAGCTAGTTCAGACATAGGAAAAGGAGTATGAGTATGAATGTGGACAATTCTTTCAGCTCCGGCTACTTCGCTCAAGGGTGCCATCATGTGGCCCTTGTGTGTCTTGGAGTGGGTGAGAGGTGGAGCACAGGGTGGGGTGGTGGGTGAGTCAGAAGAAATGGGAGGGGTAGGAGATTCCAGAGGAGGGGAGGAGTCGGATGGTGTA
>NW_022969244.1:0-202 GCF_012274545.1 Fukomys damarensis
CTCTTGGCTGCAAGCACCTGTACCAATGAAAAGAAAGTTAAACACATCCAACATAACAATGGCGCAAGATAGATAGCTCCATTCCAAAAGGTACAAAGAGGAGGATAAAAAGGAATGGGAACAAAGCCAAAACAAAATTCAGCAGGGCAAACATTAAATCCCATCGCTCCATGTCCAGCAGCCTCAGAAATCTGTGACAAGT
>NW_022969245.1:0-1067 GCF_012274545.1 Fukomys damarensis
AGCCTTTCTGGTTGTGTGTGTGTGGGGGGGGCGGGGTGTTTGTGAAAGCCGGGGAAGGGAGGTGGGTGCGCTGCTCGTGGACTCTGGTACTGCGAACAAGGCCTGCAGACCAGTAACCATCTGAGAGAGGAAAAACATCCAAAGTTCATTTCATGTTTAGAGAGTAAACATGTCTAATCTGGGTTATAGCCTCGTTTTTGGTATTTTAATTACTTTTAGTTGTACTCTCTGGCAAAACCACAAGTCAGGTGCATATAACAGACAAGAAGTGTCCAAATTGTCACTCGGCATGTCCCCTTAGTGTGAAATTTGTTGCACTTATCCTTTTCATTATAGTTAAACAATGACTGAAGAAAAAATAAAGACCCAAACCAGAAACCCCAAAAGCCTCAGATGTGCTGTAGTCTGATAGAGACGAATCAGTTTCTGGCATTAAAACCACATGATCTCAAAAGGAAGTGATGTAAAATGAGCTTCTTTCACCCCCACCCAATGCTGTTGCAAACAATTTATATTTGTCCCCAAATTATCAGTTTTAGTGTTTTATTGAGACTAATGCTTTGACTCAAAATTCACGTCTAATTTCATTCTATATAAGAAACCCAGAACTCAGAATTGACCTCAGCTTTTACACAGTAATGATGTTAAGCAATTTAATAAATTTATCAAAAGGAAGAATTTTACAATATCTGTTGACTATTTTGCTCCATGTCATCCAGACGTTTTTCACTGTCAAACAGTGTTTGTGGAAACAATTATATGGCATTGCCCGGGTATGATATAAAGGGAATAAGACAAGAGACTCAGAACTCAAAGTGTATGTTACTGAAAATTTAAAATGATTTTCAGTGTGACTGGAATTTCTTCAGTTCAGTGAATGGATCTCAGGGCTCTGATTTGCACAGTTTTTCTTCAGTTGACACCTACAATTTCGGACTCGCTAGCATCCACTCTTCTGTTCTTGACTCAGTTTCGCTGTCTGGCATGAAGAGCTGGTTGCTTATATCAAGACAAACAGGAAGAAGGTGGTAAAATCTGCAGAGCTGTGTGTGTGTGTGTGTGTGTGT
>NW_022969246.1:0-270 GCF_012274545.1 Fukomys damarensis
CCCATTAAATGTTTATTGGATGAAAAACATGATTTATACACAGTTTAATTTATTTTTGACCTTGGAAAAGAATGAAACACTATAACTTGTGGCAACCTAGAAGAACCTGGAGTGTATTGCATAAGGTTGTATAAGGCAAGCTTATGCCCAGTTGCCTTCCTGAGACTGACTCCTGTTACTGATCGTAGTACTGTGAGGTCTATCCGAGCCAGCACATACGAAGGGATTTCATCACTTTTGGGCTGAGTATGTTTTTATCATATGTTTGGA
>NW_022969247.1:0-213 GCF_012274545.1 Fukomys damarensis
ACATGAATAAGCAAGCATGCATAGGCACCGGAAAGTTAAAACCTGCTGTGGATCCTCTATGCCTAAGATGCAGGGATTCATACTGAAACCTTTCCTATCCACTAAGGAAAATTACCATGGACATTTTTGGAATATCTCCATATTTGAGACCAGAAATGAAAAAAACTGAAATTTTTAAAAATAAATAAATAAAACTGAAATTAACCCAGAAAA
>NW_022969248.1:0-207 GCF_012274545.1 Fukomys damarensis
TCCCTTCATCGACATTCAATTGGCACCAACAAATATGTCTGAAGCCTGGTGTCACTGGAGCAGTAAATCATTTTTTTGTAGAGTGGCACTGCAAGTCCTATATCCAAACGTGGCAATGCAAGTGTGGAAATATATAATTTCAAGATAGGACAGAAAATCACCTTCAAAAGTCTCCCACACCAGCTCTAAAATTAGTGGATATATATT
>NW_022969249.1:0-361 GCF_012274545.1 Fukomys damarensis
TACAGTCACATTCATTCTTGGGATCTTGTACCTTTACATATCAAGTCTTCTTCCTCAATTTTCGCCTTGACCCTGCCCGCCCTACAGTCCCAACTCCCTTCGCCATTTCCAAACATTGTATTTCCATGTTCTCATTTTCTCCTGTTTTCCTTCCTTCCCCACCTGATCTCTGCCCTACACTTCCCACTATCCCTACACCTGAAGACCTTTTCCTCCTATTTCACATTCTCAATTTTCTCATTAAGATTTTATGTACTAGTATAGTTTACTCACACCAGAGAAACTATTCGGTACTTGCACATGTGTGATTTATTTATTTCCCTTATGAGTATATCAAATTCATGGACATTTGGCAGGGCAA
>NW_022969249.1:628-1125 GCF_012274545.1 Fukomys damarensis
GCCGATGAGTTAGCAGTCCAGAACTGCGGTCACGGTTGCCAGGGAGGGGTGGATTGTGTTAACTGTGGACACAGCAAAACAGGCTAGGACCTGGGTGTCATGCCCATCGATTCAGAACAGTCTGCTGGCTCCTGCTTAAAGAAACAAGTGAGAGGAGGCTCCGAGGACTTTGAGCACTTTTGTCCCTCAGTCCTGGTGGCATTGGGTGGAGGGCATCAACCATATTCATAAGCACATTGCAGAAGTCAGCTACTGCGTGAGTGGATACTCTGTCTTTCACCATTTCGGGTCATATTAAGAGAGATTTAATCACTGTAGCAGCCAGTTTGCCTTGGTCAGTGGTTTTCATGTACATCAGAGTCTTTCCAAAGTATTTCACAGGAGTTTTCAACAGTTACAACCCTCCATCTCCAGACTTTTTCGCTATCCTTCCAACTAGGTAAATCTGTGTCCTGCAGCAGCCTCCTAAGTCTCCTCAGTGGCACTGGGAACTCTTT
>NW_022969250.1:0-1890 GCF_012274545.1 Fukomys damarensis
AAACTTAGCTTAGTTTTGCAAAAGATATCATGAACAACATTGTAGACATCATACTTGTACTCACATTTCTCTCCCTGATGCAGGTGCAGCCTGAGGATAAGGCATAAAATTGGGAGCACTGGCAATATAACTCTAGACCACAGTGAGCAATCACTTTGTATACACTTCACTGGCAAAACAGAACACACCTAACAATAGCAGGTATCGGCAAGGGTAAGGGTAGCTCAGGACTCTTAGGCAGGAAGTGGCTGTTTTGTTGTCAGGTCAAACCCAAATGGGGATATCTGGGAGTGAGATCCAGCACTCTGGGTTTTAATAAAGCCTTCCAGGGGTTCTTTTTTTTCCAGGGGGTTCTGATCCCACCAAAGTTTGAAAGCTGATGGTCTGAAGCACCTTGTGCACAAAATGGTCCAAAGAGCATCATTCAGGACAGAAATACAACTAGAAGCAATCTGGGCACTAGTCAAATGGTGTATGAGAAGTGGTCAGAGCCTGGGTTCATGGGGAAGGTCAAATGGAAGGATTTGGTGGCAGAGTGAATGTGGGAGCTAAGTACAAAATGAAGACACAAGGAGAACACCAGTGCTTTTGGCCTGAGCCACTAGAAGGGGGTGTGGCCACCACCTGCGATGGGGTCCGTGGCAAGGGGAACAGGTTTGGAAGGGCTGATAGGTTTGGCTTGGGACATGGAATAGGATATCTATGTGAAAGACGTGTGAAATTTGTCAGAATCAAAATGCAGTGGCTTGTGTTAACTTTATCCTTTTCAAAAGTAAATGAAGCCAGGAGGTTACAAGGAAGGATCCTTAGGCGTGACTGCGTGATGGTAACTACCATAGAAGACTCCCAGAATCACAGGCTTACACTGAGGCCACAGTAACTGTACATAAAAAGTACTTCTGCAAGGACATCTGCCCAGCAACTACTTATTCAACCTTGGGTTCATATTGCCCTGTTATTAGTCCTTGTAGCCAAGAATTATTGTTTCAAAATATCTGATGCAATCTCCCTCGTGTTTGCCTTTGTAGTGGCCTTTGTTCCCTTGCCTTCACTTCCTTTTGTATGACAGTATTCCTCCTGTGTTGCTCTGCTGTTCCTAAATAAGTATCACCCATCCTTGAAGAATTCCTCTCGTCTTTCTCTTCTAGGTTGTCCCACGGTAGACTATGCAGGTGGAGATGTTGAATGAGCCATGGATACAGGCATCTGGAAGAGAAAGGGCCTGACTTAGGTAAACTTGAAAGTCATCAGCTTCCCAGTGGTATTTAAAGCCACAAAATAGATTAAAATGAGCATAATAGAGAAGAACCCGAAGGATTGCTTCCTGGGTCCCTCCAAGTTTAAGAGGTCAATGTGGAAGGGAGCGGGACATGAGAAGGGCCATGGGAGGTGAAAAAGGAGTCGTCAGCGTCAAATACTACTGATGTGGCCAGAAAAATGCAAACTGGAAAGTGACTACTGGATTTAGCAACATAGAGGGCACTGGTGACCTTGACAAGAGCCTTTGCTGTGTATCGGTAAGAGTGAAAGAGAACAGAAAAAAGAGGGATTGGAGGCAGCGAGCACAGGCAATTATCTCGGGGATTATTACTATAAAGGGACGAAGAGACAAATGGAGAGCAGCTGGAGAGGGAGATGGGGCCGAAGTGGAGTTTTTATGGTGGGAAGAATCACAGCATATACGCATGCTGGTCAGAATTACCCAGTCAAGGGGGAGTAATTGATGACTCTGGAGAAAAGGCAACAGTAAATGGGATCTAGGACACAAGGAGAGATGTTGGCCTTCATCTGTGCTGATACAGGTCATGTCCAGGTACCAGGACAGAGGGCAGAGTACAGGGCTAAGGCAGATATTTATATGCATTGCTCTTTACATAATATATAGATAGA
>NW_022969251.1:0-683 GCF_012274545.1 Fukomys damarensis
TGCTGATGTGCTTCTGTCAGAGGACACAGGAAGGGAGGAAACATTCTGGAATTGGTGGTGATGGGTGCACGAATCTGTGAATGTCCTGAAACCCAGGGAATGGCACACGTTAGCGTGGTGAACTGCATGACAGGTGTATTGCATCTCATCTGCCACATAAAGGCAAAAACAGAGAAAAGTCCCAAACCCCTACTGTACCTACCTGGCAATGACCTTCGGCCCCATGAGCAGTGCTTATGTACACCATGGCAGAGGCCACAGTCCTTTTCCAATGCAGTTTCTGGATGTCCTGAATCAGTCTCCAACGTGTGCCTTCATGTAGAGCTACAGAGAATGTGCTCTTCTGCTCTGGAAGCAACAGTCTATAGTCAACTTCTTCCACACTGTTGTATTATTCATTCCTCTCCTGATGAATATCTATGTTGTTCCCAGGTTTGGGGGAACTGCAAATGGTGGTGTTACGATTATCCTTGTAACTCTACATGATAATTTTCCCAACACGTGTATGTGTGCTGCTCTTGGTTAAATTCCAGGGAGTGGAGCT
This sequence comes from Fukomys damarensis, assembly GCF_012274545.1. Classification (NCBI taxonomy): domain Eukaryota; kingdom Metazoa; phylum Chordata; class Mammalia; order Rodentia; family Bathyergidae; genus Fukomys; species Fukomys damarensis. The sequence goes on from NW_022969251.1 coordinate 545, forward strand.
GCTAGAACCCAAGTTACAGATATGCTCAGGTTTCATGAATCCTGCCCTTTCTGTGAATTGCATTCAAAAAGTTATACCACTGTGAGGCATTTTTGAAATTTCCAGTTCTTCCAAGTTATTGCAAATGCTGTGTACTTTT
>NW_022969252.1:0-228 GCF_012274545.1 Fukomys damarensis
AGAGCCCAGGCAGGAGGAGGGGAACAGAGAAGTCTCATGTTTCCATCAGAAACCTCACACACTGCCTCTGTGGGTGTATAAGAGAGATAAGACCCCAACCAGTGATTCTCTGATTCTCACTGGCTTAGTTAAAGGTCTTATATTCTCTGAAAGAGAGTGGTTTCTACTGATACTTGACTCAGTTGTCCTTCGCTAGACTTCTTTCCCCCTGGGCTGATCAGGAGGGAG
>NW_022969253.1:0-244 GCF_012274545.1 Fukomys damarensis
CTTAGATAAAGCATGTTGTCTGTGTGTCCCTTAAAATGTTATAAAAGATACTCTCAAAAGTCCCTAAGGGGAGTGAGAGAGGTGCCTTCTCTGTATTGAGCTCATGTAACAGCAGTCAAGTTGAAGAACCAGTTTAAACTTTTGAATGATAACAGACTATAATTAATACCTGAGAATTTTGTATAGGGTTTTTATCATTAATGGGTGTTAAACTTTGTTAAATGCTTTTTCTGCTTCTAATGAA
>NW_022969254.1:0-214 GCF_012274545.1 Fukomys damarensis
TAGGTAGAACTCTCAAAGACATTGCTATAAGGAAGTACTCTATGAACAGAATCATTATCACAACGATACAAAGAATCAACAACTGTGATCATCTTTTAAGAAATTTTGCGCACCAAGAAGATCAACACCAAGTGAAGAGACAAATCACAGCGTGGGACAAAAATTTTACCAGCTGCTCCACAGACAAACGACTATTGTCTGGAATATATGAAGG
>NW_022969255.1:0-395 GCF_012274545.1 Fukomys damarensis
TTGTGTTCAGAATATAAAAACATCTCTTAGATCAATGTTAAAACACAAACAACCCAATTTTTAAAAAATTAGTAAAAGATGTGAATATTTTTCCAAAGAAAATAATAAATGGCAATAAGTACATGAAATGATATTCAACAGTATAAATCATAGAGAAATCCAAACCAAATCACACAGTATGACTACTTTACTAGGAGAGTGACAGCGGACTATAATAAATGTGGTGAGGGTATGAGAAGTCGGCACACTCTTCCCTTGCTGGTAGGTATGGAAATAAGTGCATCCACTTTGGAAAACATCTGATAGTTCATAAAAATTTTAAACATAGGGCCGGGGATTTAACTCAGTGGTTCTACCGCCTGCCTTGCAAGCACAAGAACCTGAGTTCGATTCCT
>NW_022969256.1:0-222 GCF_012274545.1 Fukomys damarensis
CAGTTTAACTTCTTCCTTTCCTATCTTTATTGCTTTAGTTTCTTTCTCTTGTCTAATTGCTGTAGCTAAAGTTTCTAGAACTATATTGAACAGGAGTGGTGACAGTGGATATCCTTGTCTTGTTCCTGATTTTAGTATAAATATTTTTAGTTTTTGACCATTTAGAATGATATTGGCTACTGGTTTTTCATAGATAGCCTTTATCAGGTTGAGATAAAGAGC
>NW_022969257.1:0-512 GCF_012274545.1 Fukomys damarensis
TAAGTCCCTCCTGGAGGCTCAGGGATAGAGTTAGGGTTAGGCGGAGGATTCCGGAGAAGGATACCTTTGGGATTTCGGTGCCTGGGTGTCGGGCTGTGGGTTTCCTAGTGAATGTCAGCATGAGATGGCACCTGAGGCTTAAGCACAGGGGAGGATTTCAAGTGCCGCCCCACGGCAACCGATGAATCAGGCTGTGGGCTAGGGTTAGGGTTAGGATTGGTGAGCATGACCCGGATGGGATTCACCCTCCAGGTAGTTTGCCTGGGCGAGTGAAGGTGAGGGCAGTGCCTTTCTTGAAGGTGGGATCGAATGTGTGTTTCCCGGGACCTGCCAATGGAGGCCTGGCTATAGTGGGCAGCGACTGGCCAGAGAGGAGGGTTAGCGCTCGATGTCGGCGACAGAATAGGCCCCCCATTTTCCTCCCTGAGTAGTGTCCTGAGCGCTGGACAGTGGGTGTCGGTTTTAGTTGGACGTCCAGGCTGAGGAATGACGTAGGAGTAGAAGTCCCTGCT
>NW_022969258.1:0-5470 GCF_012274545.1 Fukomys damarensis
TGTGTGCATTATACACCCTAAATCACTTTATCATTGGTGGCTTTGTAAAGTTATGTAAGAAGTCTTTTTCAATCCTAGATTTAAAAGTTATTTCCCACCAGAAATTTGCCTGAGTGAGGGTTGACTGCTGAACGCAGGAAGTCACACTGGGTCAAGATGCCTGGAGTGTGACATCTCAGTCTCTGTGCCTGAAGGTGGTGGGAGGTAGGGCTAGGTCAGCTCATACCTAGAGTCCTACAGGGTACCAGTGCACTCTCTGATTCATCAGTGTTGGGTCACTGTCCTTAGGGTGGGCAAGTAGGACAGACACATAATAACTCAGGGATCCCAGGAGGAATGGAAGCCACTGGACCTGCAGGAAATACCAAGATGGTGAATGGAAAGTGTGTGTATATATCCCTGAGGTTGCTGTGAATGGAATCAGAATCCCTGGAGCTTTGTTGCTTACTTAGCCCAGGGAGGTGAGGTAGAGGCATCAGCATTCCTGCAGCTTCATTTTGCTTTGATTTACAATATATTGACATCATAAAATATTAAATTGTCTACATTTTCTCTGAAAATGTGTAAATCAAATATGCTACTCATTTCAAAATTTTATTGGTAAGGCTAAATTAATTTGGATGTGTAGCACATATCCATGCCCAGAGCTAGCAGGCTATGAGTGGCACATGCTTCTTGCTTTCCCTAATTCGGCTATGTTGTGTTATATCAGGAGTCAGACTGAAGCCCTACATGACTCAAATGGGCATGTCACACAGCAGGGTAGGGCTAGTATTGGTCATTTGCTGATGGCTGCCACTGAATCCTAAGTCTATCTGTGAAGTGGTAGGACTTTACTGAGTTATAAACAACTGGGGTCAGCGTGACCCCAATCAGAATCTTTTCCCCGGAATTATGGCTTCTCAATGATGCAATGGGTTGCTCACTAATTACACCCATTCCCACTACCTGTTGGTTCTACCCAAGCAAGATAAGCATTGCTTATTCCCGTACAGCCCTGCCTGGCGCCACCATGCGGTGTTTGGCTGTGTTTCACTAGTGTTTCACTATGCCTTCAAAGCATACCTAGCTCCCTATTCCTTCCCATGGTTGTATTCAATAATTCCTGGATTGGACGGGGATTTAGCTTAGTTGTTCCAACCACCTGCATCGCTAGCACAAGGACACGAGTTCAATCCCCCAGTACCATAAATAAAGAAATAAATATTGGACGCACTTTTGTCTTTGTTGCCTCACAGAAGGCCAGGACCCACTAGCAATGTCCCCTTTTCCTGTTCCCTACGTACATGTGGAGTGTAGACACCTGCTTAAATAAACTGCTAAATTTATCTTGTTTTAATTTAGCTTTTCCTGTTAATATTAATTTTGGCATTAAAAGTAGAAATTCATTCATTTTATTATTACTAGGAGTGGTGTTTCATGTTAAAATCTGTTTTAGCGGATAAGAAATCAATGAATGCTGGTCAGCAGTGTTGCGCAGTTTTAATCCAGGCTACTCAAGAGGCAGCGCATAAGTATAGTAAATTTGAGGCCAGGCTGAGCAATTTACCAAGACTCTGTGTGCCCCATTTGTCGGGTATGGTTTATGTCTGAATTCAGAAGGCCACACTGCCCTTCCTAGCCAGGCCTGTGAAGACACATTTATCTCCTGCCCTGGGCTGTGGCCCTGCTGTTCTCCACTGAGGGATTGCTGCCAAGGCATCAGGTCACAGCACAACGACTACTTCTCTTCAAAGTCACTCTACTATCCTGTTTTCCCCATCGGGACCACACGGAACCCCTGAGTGCAGTCCTAGAACTTGAGGGAGCACACGGAGGATTCTGTGTACTGACTGCAATCCTATGGCCTATGGAAGCTTCTTGGTGTCATATTCCGCAGATGATCCCACTGACGTTTCTGTATATTATTAGTCCTTATAAGGGGTCACACTGAGGACTCAGTGTACCGTACCGTAGTCTTTGGGAAGCCATGGGAAGATTCTGACTCCTATAGTGGAGGGAGGTATGTGGATACTTCTGTGTATCACAGACTTTGGGGTAAGGGTGCGGAAGCTTCTTGGTACTGTAGTCTTTTGACCATGAGGCATCTTTGGGCATGCGGGAATGGTGGGAGTCACACAGAAACTTGAGGCTACTGTTGTCTAGCCTTACACATGCCAAGGCTTTTGTGTGCCTGGCCACGCAATCTTCTTCATACCATAGTCCTGAGGGAAGTAGTATCACACTGAGGATTATCTGTGCCATAATGGAGGCACATTGAAGTTTCTAGGTACTTTGGTTCTGTGGATTAGACATGCCGAGTGTTCTGGGTACTATAGTCACTATGGGGTACTACTACCCCAAACATTCTTGGTATAGAGGAGGGGAGACACAAGGCTCTGGGTACCATAGTTCTGTGGTTGGGGCATGCAGAGTTTTATGGGAATGGTAGGCCCTGGTGGAGTGTCATGTCAAGGATTCTGGGTACTGCAGTTGAAGGGGCACACCACAGCTTCTGGATATTATAGTTTTGTGACTGAGGCATGCAGAGTTTTCTGGGTACTGTAGTCCTGGGGGAGGGTGTCATGTTGCAGATTCTTCGTATGGCAGTGGTGCGTGCTCTGCAAGGTTTCTTGGTAGAGTAGTCCTAGACTGCGGTGCCATGCTTAGGATTCTGGTTATCTCAGTTGGGGGCATGCTGAGGTTCTGGAGTGGAGTGTATCTCACCCGGTACCATAGTTCTGTGGTTGGAGTACACAGAGTATTCTGGGTGCTGTAGTCCTCCATGGCATGTCACTCCCAGGATTCTAGGTTCCACAGTTGGAGAAGAGGACACTGAGACTTCTGTGTAGTGTGTACTTCGGTGGCCACATGGAAGATTCTACACCACCTGGTAGGCAGTGCCGTGGAGTTAGCAGCTGATGTCACTAACCTCCTGAAATCAGTTGCCTGGGGAGCTAAACTCCTGAAGCCCCTCCGTCCCTCAGGAAATAGACCCAAGAAGACTGGGCTAAAAGGGCAGGAGCATTGGTGGGCAGGGTGCTGGCTTGAGCACCTATGTATCCACTCCAGAGTCAAAGCGCAGGCCGTAATGCCCTGGAAAGTACAGGAGGTGCAGAGCCAAACCCCACGGTTGTGGTGTCACTTGGTATCTGTGTCTGTGGTAGGATAGGCAAGGCTGGGGAAGCTCATAACCAGGACCCTGCAGGGTGTCGTGAACTCTCAATCTGCACTGTGGGGTCAATGACTCTGGGGTAGGAGGAAGACAACCTCGCGATGACTGTCGGGACACCGTGGGCTTGCAGTGAATCCCTGGGTGTTAAGTGGGAGGTGTCCACTTCCCTGACATTCAGGCCCTGGATAGAATCTGGATTCCCTGGATTCCCTGGATTCCCTATAATTTTGATGCTCTGCCTGGATCGGTGAGGTGGGGATGCCAGCATTCACACAACTTCATTATGCTTTGATTCAAAACTATATTACAAGCATAAGGTATTAAGTCTGCTTGAATCCGTAATTTTTTCTAAAATTCTGTAAATGAAACGTGCTACTAATTTCAAGGTGAGGTTAAACTCAATTTGGAATGAGGGTGGCTCCAAAATTGATGATTAAGTCCTTGGGAAGCACACTGCCATCTAAATTCATATTTGAATAAATAAAAACTTGCTTTATCTGTAAACTCTCTGACAAGTAGCCAAGTCTCTGCTAATTACAGCAGCCACACTCCTCAGGTGCAGAGTGTAACAGAAGCTGTGTTTGTGCCCCAGTCCAGCTCACAATCACTGCCATGTCCACTGCACTCCCAGGCTCTTTGAACCTCTGACTGAAGGCTCCCTGATGGCAAAATCCTTTCCATTCCTTGCTTACAGAAATTGTTACATTTAGCTTCTTTAACTTAGTTTTTCCTTATGACATTAGCTGTGGGATAGAAAATAAGCTTATCATTGTTACATGATTAGGAGTGGATTTCTTTAATGTTTATGATTTGTTTATGTCTTTAAGAAATCAGTGCCCAGTATAATGGTGCACAACTACAATCTCAGCCCTCGGGAGGCTCAGGCTGGAGAAACACCATGAATTCCAGGCTAGCCTGAGTGATGTAGTGAGTCCAAAGCCAGCCTAAATGACAGAGCAAGACCCTGTCTCAAAACACAAAGCAAATGGGGAAAAAAGCGACTCATTCCGGGCTTCGGTGATGCATACCTGTAATTGCAGCTACTCTGGAAGGTAACACAGGAGCATGGCAAATTTGAGGCGAGGCTAAGAGCCTCGGCAATACTGTGTGTGCTTCTAGCTTCTGGAGTGAGGCCATTGCATTTGACACCTGCAGTCCGAAAGGGGCGCTGTCCTTCATCTCCAGGCCTTTGTGGAGATATTTGTCTCCAGACCCAGTTTCACCCTGCCGTGCTCCACCCGAGTAATTTTGCTCACACCACGGGGTAAAGCTCTGTGTCCCCTTTTCTTGGAAGTGACCTGGACTTCCATTTCCCACAAAAACCACTCTGAGTCCCTGAACAGAGTCCTAGCCAGGTGGGACTCAGCCCTGTACAAGTGAGGCCTGTGCTCGGTATGCTTGGTGCAGAGCCTCTGTGGGGCTCCCTGTGGGTGAGGGGGGCTCTCCCTCCTAATCACTGCTTCCCTGTATTGGGAGATGTGGCACAGCCTCTCCTCAACTAGACAGTCTCCTGCATAACTCCAGAGATTAATGTCAGGCTCAGGTTTACAGTAAGGCTTAGAAGGTTATAGAGTAAGGGTTGGGATTAGCATAAATTTTCAGTTTAGAGTTTCCTATGTAAATTATACATTCAATTTAAGTTCACTTATATGAATAGGATCTTTTTGCTCCATCTCTTCTTGACTTTGCAGTATCTGAAACAATAATCTGAATCATACATAGGCAAGACATGATGCATTTTACATTTCTTTAAAATTAAAATAGAGCCCAGCATGGTGGCAGCCAGGTGTCCCCAATGCCACCACCTCTCCTGCTGCTCCTGCTGTTCCTTCCCACGCAGACCTGGGAGGAGATGCCAGTGGACTTGCTGACCAAGCGGCCACTATGCTCTATGAGCCCTGCCACCCAGTCCTTGACCATGGACACCAACATGGCCACCGCCCGGCGCTTTCTCACATTCTTGGGGTAAGCACCAGCCTCCTGCTCTGTCCTGTGGTCCTGGTCTGGCCACATATATCCTGTGCTCCTCTCTGCTCTGCAGTAAAACAACTCCAGCTCGGGAGTGAATACTGCTCACACTGATCCCCCTCCAGCCAGCTCCAATCAGCTTCACCTTTCTTCATTCATTCGACGCACGTTAGCTTACCGTCAGCTAAGAATATTAAGAAGAAATTTGACAAAGAAACTGCCACCTGCCCACCACCTGGTCAGGAGGAGACAACCCAGGCAAGTGCTCCTGAACCTGGGAGCTTTGGACTGTGTGTGGGACACACCCAAAGGGCAGGACAAGGAAGCTGGTGGATCAAGTGTCCTCCT
>NW_022969259.1:0-263 GCF_012274545.1 Fukomys damarensis
GGCCCTGGGTCTGCCCCTGCTTCAATGTGATGACATCCTGCAGCTCCTGGAATCACATGGACTCAACGCCTGGCAGATTCAAAATGTGACTCTGCCAGTTATTGACTGGAGAGCAGGGGGGACCCACTGTGCCCCTCAGAACCACCACAATCTCCCCTGTAAAGAGGAATCACAATCCAAAATGTCACGAGGATCAGGTGAGCTGTAAAAGTACAAGCATGGTGCCTGGAACAAGGGCATTTACTCACTGTGACTTCTCTTTC
>NW_022969260.1:0-211 GCF_012274545.1 Fukomys damarensis
ACTTGGGGATAGGTTCAGTTTGACGTTAGAACACAAACGCACTTTGCAGAGGGATTCTGCGATATCAAGTGCAGTTTTCCCCGGGAAACAGCTTCTCTCCTCCCTTTGCCGTTTAAAGCGAAAGCAGTCAGTTTCTTGCATGTGAAGCACTCCACAGAGAAAGGTGCTGCAACTCTGTGACTTTACCAGTGAAGTCAACATCTTATGTGGA
>NW_022969261.1:0-205 GCF_012274545.1 Fukomys damarensis
ATGGGATTACAGTCTGAAATCTGGCACCGATCCTCGGTGTACATGAGAGCCTCAGAATCATTCCTTTTGAGCAATAACCACGGTCCTTACCAACAGAACAGCCTGGTACAGTGCCTGGCATGGGACAGACACTCTATCAATGTTTTCACCTAAGCTGAACTGGAAAGTGGTTTGCAATTGAGCTCTGCTGAAATGCACACATACA
>NW_022969262.1:0-990 GCF_012274545.1 Fukomys damarensis
TGTCCGCTTCCTTCACATGGGACTCATTTCCACAGTTGACCAGGAACAGCGCCTCTGAAATCGTTTAAACCTCCCAGAGCTAGCAGTAAAAGCAGCACCGTAGGTCCAGACTTTTATTTCAATGTGGCAGTCTCTGCTGTGGCCAGAGGGTCATGGTGCTGGGAGCGACTCGTCTGTGACTAGTCGCCAATCCAGCCACCAATCCAGTTTCTCCATACTGGGTGTCCGTCCTTCTGGGAATTGCCATGAGTCTCATTGGCTTTGGTGGAGATGTCTTTGTTGCTGTCTGTGAAGATGCCAGCTATGGCGGAATGAGGCAGGCCTGCCCGGTGAGCAATAACCACCCTTGATTGTCTACTTTCATGGTCCTTAATGACCTTAACTTCATCCTGGCTCATCCTGGCCCCTTCCTGACAGCATCCACAGTGGATTTTGTGTATTCGGAGGCCAAGCTGAACAATGAAACATGAGATAAAATCAAGCACAGGGTAAATGAGACAAGCAAGAGACACAGTACAAGTGAGCTGTGCGAGGCAGCTGTGGCTAACACCACACACTGCTCCACAGTAGTGGTTCAGATCTAGGAAGTCCCCCAAAACTCTCATGCACTCAGAAGTGGGGCTTTGGGAAGGTACTGGATCATGGGGGCACTGTACTCACCAGTGGACCCAATCACTAGTGAGTTCAGAGACAAGTGCGCTGTTAGCTGAGGGCTGGATGGAGGCGGGTCACTGAAGTGTGACCTGGAAGGGTGTGTTTCCCTTCTTGGCTCTCTTCAATCTCTGCTTCCTGGCCACCATGAGGTAAGCAGCTCTCCTTTGCCCAGGCCTTTCCGCCACGTCCTTTCTGGTTTGGGGCCAGCTGATCATGGACTGAACCCTCTAAAACCCATGAGCCAGAGGGCCGGGGATTTAGCTCAGCGGTTCGGTGGCCTGCCTTGTCAGCGCAAGGACCCGAGTTCAATCCCCGGTACAAAAATAAAAAAATAAA
>NW_022969263.1:0-1195 GCF_012274545.1 Fukomys damarensis
TTTTTTTGAGACAGGGTCTTACTAGGTAGTTGAGACTGACCTGGAACTAACTATGTAGGCCAGGCTGGTCTCAAACTCACAGTGATCCTCCTGTCTCAGCTTCCCGAGTGCTGCGATTACAGGCATGCGCCACCACACCCAGCAGCCCTTTTTTCTTTTGAGACAGGGTCTTACTAAGTAGTGGGAGTTGGGGTTGGACTGAACTTGTAGTATGCCTGCCTCAGTCTCGCAGAGCACTGAGATTACAGGTGTGAGCCACCGCACCTGGCTGCATGACTTCTTTTGTCACTCCTAAGCGATTCTTAAGGTCACTTCTCCATGGAAACCGGGTCTCTGTTCAGTAATCACAGTCCACTCAGGGGAAGGACCACAGCCTCCAGGCTTCTTGGAAAGTGAGCGAGTCTGCCCCAGCCCCCTTGGTGTACCACGGGGCCCCATGTGAGAAGGGGTGAGTGGGCTGCTAGACCCCTGCTTTCATCACCCTAGACCTTGCTTCCCTCCCTGGACCCTCCGACTTCCTCTCCAGGACTGGGGAGGACTGGGGTGGAGGATGAGGCAGGGAAACACTTGCTCCTCTGGTGGTCTTCTGCCCCCTGGGTCCCACAGATGACACTTCTTCCCCAGGTATTGGTCTCAGTACAGGTGTAGAAATGTTGCAGTTGGCTCTTGTGGTGTGAGAGACTTAGCTCATTGGAACAAACAAAAGTCCTGGTTTTAACACTGTTTTGCACCAGCGCAGTACAGGGGCAGATGCGTGTTCATCACAGATCTCTGGGGTCCACAGTGTGGCGGGTGGCGGAGTAAGACAGTGCTGAAAGTGCCACTGGCTGTGTGGGGAGAGAAGCATCCGGGACATCACAGGACTTAGACCGCTGCGCGAGCTCCGGGTGAGCAGGAAGAGCCAGGCACCCAGTTGTCTGCAGTGAGCTTGGGGTCCGCGCCGGAGGCAGCCAGCTCCGATCTGCAGAGTGCCCGTGAGAGCACAAAGAGAGCTGGATCAGGTGCTCCCCACAGGGCAGCACGGCCTGTTGAAGCCTCTTCATTCTCTCGTTCTGGTCTCTTGGCACCTCGCTGGTTCTCCCAAACGTCACCTTGCTGGACGTCATCCCTGCGGCCAGAGGTAAACCTCACTGCTCTAAGGCTCCTCGCCTTGGCAGTGGGAGAAAGCTTGAGGGCAAGGGCTTCGCTTGGTCGG
>NW_022969264.1:0-516 GCF_012274545.1 Fukomys damarensis
GTTTATATTGTTCAATTTTAGTACTAGTCAATCTATAGGTTTCATATTCTGCTTAGTAAATAAATTAGTTTATCATAGGTGTATACAAAGTAATTACAAATATATATTTATTTATATTACAGAAAAATACAGAGTCACCTAGTCGAGATAGGTTTGTTACTAGGTCGGGACTCAGGCCCACTGTTGGTCTTGGATCTCTGCTCGGTGGAGAAGGGGGCCCCACAGTACGGAGGCCGAGCCCTGGCCTCACACACACTCAGGGCTGTACAGTGCAGATGACTCTAAAGCACACCGATCTGGAGGCACAGATCGCCGCCCTGGGAGTCAAACCCAGGAGCCCGTGGCGGCACACACCTCCCTTTCCAGTCCCTCGGTGTGCGGGACACAGCCCTTCCCTGGTCCTAGAGGCCTGGCCACTCCGGGCGGACCCGCTGCGCCCCCTACAGGTCATTGCGCGGAGCGGCCCGGGCTCTGGGAGTCGGCTTGGGGCGAAGGTGCAGCCTGTGTGAGACCTGA
>NW_022969265.1:0-238 GCF_012274545.1 Fukomys damarensis
CAGATAAGAAAGTTAAGGTTCAGAAAAGTATTGGGCTGACATTCCATCCAAGACTCTAGAATTCTCCTGGATAATTGTGTAAAAAGAAACTTGTGAAAATTAAGTTGCAAACATTCGAACTCTGAACAACGTATAGTGGAAGCGTAACAGGTCTTGGTTTCACAGAATTGGTGATTTATTAGCTGGATGTGAAAGGCTAAGAATAGTAGGTCAGGACAAGACAGGGGAAGAGCACTCA
>NW_022969266.1:0-2582 GCF_012274545.1 Fukomys damarensis
GAAGACTGGTGCAACTGCTGTGTAAATCAGTTTGGGGATTCCTAAAAAAATTTAGGATTAGAGGTTCTGTTTGACCAAGATACGTCTTCTGGGTATCTTCCCAAAAGAATTAAAAGAATTATACCACAGCAGTATATATACACCCAGTTTGTAATAGCTAAATCTGGGAAACAATCTAAATGCCCATCAACTGATGAATGGATAAAAAAGATGTGATTTTTGAGCCAGGCATGGTGGCACAGACTTATAATCCCAACTCTTGGGAGGTTGAGGCAGGATTCTCACTGTGAACTCGAGGCCAGCCTGAACTACAAAGGGAACCTCTACCTCAACCCCAGCCCCCATAGATATGATTTTTATATAATGGAGAACTATTCAGCCATAAAGAAAGATAAACATGAGCCATTTATAGGTAAATGGATGTACCTTGAGAACATACTTTTAAGTGAAATAAATTGAACACACCATGTGTAAATATCTCATTGTCTCTGGTGTGAGAAACTGAAAGTGAAAACAAAGACCAAAAATAAATAAACAAACAAACAAACAAATAAATAAGGTGAAATAGGAAAAAACTGTTCAAAATTAAACAGAATGAGATACTTTGTGAATTTTCAAGATTGTTTAAGCAAAGAAAAGCTATAGTATTATTAGGACGTGAGCTGAAAGATTAGCAAATGAAAATATATTCTTTCTAGATCACGATGCACAGTGTATTTACCGTTGTTATTCTCTAATAATTTTTGTCATAAAAATTATTTTCATAGAAAAAATTTCATCTTATGGTTCCCAAATGGAGGTATTGAGTGAAAATTCCAACAGAAATCTAATTTATGAACAAAAGCAGATGTTAAAGCAGTAATGTATTTACAGCAGATCTACTGAAGACAAAGATATCTTTGAGCTTCCAGAGAAATTAGCTCTTCGATATCACTTCCATGTTTATACTCAGTATCCATAGGGTTTTACTAAATTTCAACTTGTACATATGTACAGACAACAGATCCAGCTTTGCAATCCTAAGGCTATTCATTCTCTCTCATATTATAAAAAGATCCAATAAAAAGGTTTTTCTTCTTACTGCTACCACATTCTATCAAAACTTAGAACAGTTTCACTATATTTATCAAGGTTACATGCATATACATTTCCATATTATATTTAGTAGAATTTAGCTCATTTCCCTGTCCCTTAAAAGGTTCATGAGATAAAATAATAATTTTGAGTAATCACAGATATTTAGGGTGAGTTCTTGCTAAGAATGAAGCAAAAAACAACATCCTCAAAAAATTGCAGTGTCCGATTTTCCCAAGAATTATTCTAGAAATGGTGAATCTCAAGTTTGTGTTGCAAAAGCACTAAGGTGTGGGTGGATATTAGTAGTAGCTACCGAAGCTGTATTCTTAGACTGATCAACTTCCCTGTATGTAACTGATCCAAACCAGCACTGGAAGTATTCAAGATTCTGCTGTGCTTTGTCTTAGATAACATGACTATCATAATCAAACAAAGCAATATGTAGTCTTTTTGAAAAAGTGTTTGCTATTTAATCCTTCTCAGGATGCTATTTAACCTATTTATTGAGAATCTTTAAAAGAATCAGATTTTTAAAAATAATGTGTACAACTACATAGCTGGATGTGGACAAGTGTGTGTACAGTTATGGAAACAAATCATCTGCCTTATGTCTGACACTATGTTTAGATGGTGCAGACAAGGTAAGATGAAGGCTTTTAAAATTTTATTGATTTCTGGGAAACTATTTTAAATAAACATAAAATCATTCAGAAAGAAAAAGGCAAGATCAATATTTAAAATCAATATTTGGCCATTATTTTGCTTTTAGTAATGACCTACATTGCTGTTTTATAGTTCTCGCCAATCTCCTGACTTTATTAGGTGAATGGTTGTCTCACTGAATCTTTCAGAAGGCCCTGAGAGGCACAAACCTGAATGTCTGGTAACTGGGAAAGAGTAGAAGAGATGACAGGTACTTGTCTGGGAAATCCCATTGTGAAAGACTCAGCTACTGAACTGATCTCTTTCCAAATAAGGAAACAAACATGAGGCAATTTATGTCCAAAGTGAAGACTGATGAGCATCAGTGATCCCTAGTAACGGTAATTATATTAAATGTTGAAATTCATATCAATAAAGGACAGGAGTAGAAATGGAAAGCATACTGAAATTAGAGTATGTTGAAGAAGTTTTACTGGAAAGGAAATGACCACAAAGGTTGGGAGAGGGTGTAGGGAATTGGTCCTGGACATGGCATCTCATCAAAGGAGTTGCTATTGCACGGTCTGTAACAAGGAGATCTTAGTGATCTGTGGAAGGAAATAGATTTTTTTTTAAAGACTGGAGACCTTTGGTGGGGACACAACCATCAGGTTCATATTTTGCATGATTTCCCATATAATATTCTACATTTCCAAACTCAAAGGTGAACTTTGAGTTATTTTTATTTAAATAATTACAACTTTCTCCACAGTAGAGTGCACGCCTGTTTCGACAGGGCGCCCTCCACAGCCTCGCTCCTAACCTGGCCTCTGAGCACAAGGGCCTGTTAGGAACAACCAGCC
>NW_022969267.1:0-438 GCF_012274545.1 Fukomys damarensis
AGAGGAACTCACACACAGACAATGTCATCCTAGATAAGGCCTCAGAAACACAAAAAGTAATATCAAGAATTGACAAATAGGCCTATATCAAATTAAAATCTTCTACTCACTAAAGGTAAGAAGAGACAAGCCCCTTTATGGAAGAAAAATCTCTTCTACCCATGCTTCTGATAATGGATAAATACATAGAATATGAATGGATAGAATATATAGCAAAATCAAAAATGTTAAATGTCTCACTCACAAACAGTGCAGTGAAAGGAAGACACTTCTCAAAGGAAATTGAAATGGAAAGGTATCCATCATGGCTGACTAGAGTCAGAATTACATGAGAGAATTTTGGAAAAGACCCACTGTAAAACACAGGCAATCAGAAAAAAGGGATGTAAACATAGCCTCTGTATCCATCAGGTCGAATACAACCTTGGATGGATTTTT
>NW_022969268.1:0-347 GCF_012274545.1 Fukomys damarensis
TGAAGAGCTAAAATATTAAAAAGCAATTATACTGGAGAGAGGTATGATTGGAGCTAAGTTTCCTAGAAATCTTATAGTTCAAGATGAGGGCAGAGGTGCTGGTTAACTTTAGAAATGCACTACCCAGTACGCAGGGGGAAAACCCAGACCCAGGTGGGCATTTAATTTTCAAGTTTAATTAGTTAAAAAGCCTAGATATTTTAGAATTCAGTTTCCTTTATCTGTGACATGCAAAAAGCTTGGAAGTCATCATTTCATTACTTACAATAAGAAAAAAATCTAAGAAAACTGAAAATTGACGGTGTTTCTTAGACTCATCGAGACTTGAACTTTCAAGGCATGCTACG
>NW_022969269.1:0-390 GCF_012274545.1 Fukomys damarensis
CACCTGGGGGACTTTGGCCTACTGAGTCCCTGGGGGTCTCAATGAATGGCAATACCCTGCTCAGTTTTCAATCGGTCTCTGTGCTGAGCGATGTTTTCTTTCTGATTTTGTGTCCATTCCTTTTCATAGGGCTGTATGCAGGCTGTGGAGAGCAGGAGTGCCCCGCCTGACCATTGCTCGTACAGATTCTCCCCGATGGAGCCTAGACTCACAGTGACCTCACATCATGCCAGCCGACAGCTCAAGTTGGCTCTGCAAGAAGAACGACGCCAGGTGGTTCTCATACTGCGTCCAGGAGGAACTGAATGTTACACTGGATGCCAGCCATGTGAGTGCAGTTTTCATAGTGGCAAGATGTACGTCAACTGTCCTGGGGTCGAAATCCAGGGG
>NW_022969270.1:0-218 GCF_012274545.1 Fukomys damarensis
CAGTAAGGTCCACTCCTCTAGCCCAGGTCCCCAGAGCAGTGAAGTTCATTCCCAGTCCCAAAGCACATCAGGCCAATACAAAGAAGCAGGTACAAACTTAGCTGAAGTCTAGAAATCCTTTTTTAACTAAATATATACTTTAGATCTTCTGTGATTTTAAAATGTAATTTTCATTCATATGCAATAGTATATTCAAGTTATTTATACATTTTATTGTC
>NW_022969271.1:0-253 GCF_012274545.1 Fukomys damarensis
GGCTAATTTGGAGGGTTATAAAAATAAAAAAAGGAAAACTAAAGCAGAAGACAAAAAAAAAAAAACACAAAAAACAACAACATAAAGGTAGGAGGAAGTACTGACAGCAAAGGCATTTTAAGGCCCCTGCATTGTTTAGGAGGAAGGTGGAGATTTAACTTAAAATTCGTACAAATTGTATTCGTGTGTGAAGCATGTAAGCATTGCCACTGAAAGAAAATAACTATACAACTTTTAAATGAATAAAATGGAT
>NW_022969272.1:0-320 GCF_012274545.1 Fukomys damarensis
CAAGAGTTCTGCCTAACTTATCTTCCAGCAAGTTTAGTGTTTCTGTTTTATTATTTAGATCTTAGTCCACTTGGATTGTAATTTAGTGCATGGTGAAAGATAAGCGTCTAGATTTAATCGTTGGCAGGTTGAGATCCAGTTTTTCCAACACCATTTATTAAAGAGGCTATCTCCAGTGGGAATGGTCAGCTCCTTTGTCAAAGATGACATAGCTGAGTACATCAGGAGTTGTTTTTGCATCTTCCAATCTGTTCTATTGATCCTCAGGTCTGTTTCTTTGCCAGTACCATGTTGTTTTTATCACAGTGGCTTTGTAGTAT
>NW_022969273.1:0-291 GCF_012274545.1 Fukomys damarensis
AGTATTTACTAATAAGAAAGAAGATGTGTCTTTCTCATATGGGAAAGGGATTGTCAGGTGAAACGGAGAAGTGAAGATGTTTAAAAAAATCCAAGATGTGTCATTTAATATAGTAACACTTCAAAAGGAATATAATCATTATAATTGGAAACATATAGTATTAAATACAAAATTTGGAAAAAAATAAAATACTTCTCTTCTAAAAGCCATAATACCATGCCTGTGACTTAAGTTGCATGTATATTCAAAAATATTACAGTACAAATATTTAAAATACCAATATACAGAAAT
>NW_022969274.1:0-975 GCF_012274545.1 Fukomys damarensis
TCCCAATATCTATCATACATTTTGGTCCTTATTTACACTTTCAGTTTCTCACACACACACAGAGAAACAAAACGGTATTTAAACATGTGTGTCTGATTTATTTCACTTAAGGGTATGACCTGAAGGTACATCCATTTAGTTAGAAATGTCTCAAGCCTATCCTTTATGGCAAGTAGTACTGTACTGTCTAAAAAAAACCGAAAAACAAAAAAACACATCTTTAATCATTAATCTGTTGATGGGCAGTTGGGCTGTTTCCAAGATTTAGCTATTACAAATGGTGCCACTATAAATATGAGCATGCATATATCATTGTGATATGATGCTTTAAATTCTTTTGGGAAGATAACCTGCAGGGAAATAGTTGGATCAAATGAAACCTCTAGTTTGAGCCTTTTGAGGAATTTCTACTCTGATTTCCACAGTGGTTGCACCAGTCTGCGAGCCCACCAACAGTGGAAAAGGGCTCCTTTCTTCCCACATTGGTTGATTTCTTGATAATAGCCATTCTTTATGGAGTGAGATGGAATCTCAGTGTTATTTTGATTTACATCTTTCAAATGACCAGTGATATTGAATATTTTTTCATATATTTATTTGCTGTTTCTACTTCTTTATCTGAGAAGTGTCTATTTACTTTAGATGGCCATTTTCGGATTGGGTTTTTAAATTTGGGGGATATGATTTTTTTGAGTTCTTATGTATTTTAGATACAGTCCTTTATCTGAGGAACAGCTATCAGATTTTTACCACACTGTGGGTTGTCTTTTCACTCTGTTGGTGGTTTCTTTTGCTGTGCAAAAGCTTTTGAATCAGATGAGAGCCGAGTTGTTGATTCTTTGTAATATTTCCTGTGTGACTGGGGTTTTGTTCATAAAGTCTTTTCTTATACCAATTTCTTCAAGAGTTCTACTATTCTATCTTCCAGCAGATTTAGTGTTTCTGTTTTAATATTTAGATCTTTGATCCATTTCA
>NW_022969275.1:0-202 GCF_012274545.1 Fukomys damarensis
AGTTGTAAGTCTCACCATGCCATTCCATGGTCTGGACTTTTCTGTGGCTACACCTCTTGCAGCGTGTTCTCAGACTCTGTCTGCAGATTCCTCGTTCACCCATGTTTCTGAAGAGGATATTAAATTTCATATGCAACAACTACCTCCTTGCATAGCAAGACAACTATGATTTGAGAAAAACTCCTCCATAAAATGTGCAATT
>NW_022969276.1:0-242 GCF_012274545.1 Fukomys damarensis
TGAGGTATCTCCATACTGATTACCATAGTGGTTGCACTAGCCTACACGCCTACCAGCAGTGGAACAGAGTTCCTCTTTCCCCACAGCCCCACCAGCATGTTATTGGTTGATTTCGTGATAGCAGCCATTCTTTCTGGGGTGAGGTGGAATCTCAGCATTGTTTTCATCTTCATCTCTCCAATGTTTTTTTCATATTTTTATTTGCCATTTCTACTTCTTTGTCTGATAAATGTCTATTCCTT
>NW_022969277.1:0-2244 GCF_012274545.1 Fukomys damarensis
AACCTAACCCTAACCCTGATGTTGGTGGAGGGACTTATATTCCACATCATTCCTAACACTGAATGTCAAAATAAGAACACTCACCCTCAAACACACACTACACTGCACAAGTTGTGAAAGTGGTACCTTTTCTGTACCCTAAGTCTAGCTCTACCACTAGTCTATGGCCAGTCACTACCCATTATATCTAGGGTGCAGTGTTCAGGTCCATGGAGAACCACAGTACATCCTACCTTCAAAAAAGTTACTGCCCACACCATGCCTCTCACATCCAAATTGTCTGGTACGTGAATTCCTTCCATACCATGCTCACCAATCCTAACACTAACCCTAACCCAAAACCTGATTCCTAAGTTGCCCTAGGGCGGTACTTGAAATCTTTCAATGTAGCTAAGTTTAAGTTGAAATCTCATGCTGATATTAACTACTAAACTCACATCCCAATACTCAGGTAGCGAAATTGCTAGTCTGTCACTCATTAGAATCCTCATGCTAACTCTAACCCTAACCCTGACCCTGGGGTAAAAATCTCATGCTGATATTAACTACTAAACTCACATCCCAATACTCAGGTAGCGAAATTGCTAGTCTGTCACTCATTAGAATCCTCATGCTAACTCTAACCCTAACCCTGACCCTGGGGTAAGTACTTATATGCCTACGTCATTCCTAACACTGAACGTGGAATGAACAGGAACCCTCCCCCTCAAACGTACATTACCCTACACAGTGAGTGAAATGGGAAGCCTATTCTGTCCCCTAATTGTGCCTCCAAACCTACTCGCTGGCCAGTCACTACCCATTCCACCTAAGATGAAATGTTCAGGTCCTGGAAAACAACAGTGCGTCCTACCTTCAAAAATTTCACTGCCCTCACCCTTAAATCTCACATTGAAATTGTGTTTTACATGAATTCCTTCCACATCATGTTCACCAATCCTAACCCTAACCCTAATCCAGAATCTGATTCCTCTGTTCACATAGGGTGGTACTTGAAATTTTCCACGGTGGCTATGTGGAAGGTGCAATCTCATGCTGATGCTAACTAGGAAACTCACACCCAAATGCACAGGTAGAGAAATTCCAAGGCTATCACACACTGGAATTCTCATCCTAACCCTAACTCTAACCCTAACCCTAACCCTGATGCTGGCAGAGGGACTTATGTTCCTACATCATTCCTAACACGGAACAACAAATGAATATGAACCCTCCCTCTCCAACATAAACTTTCCTACAGAGCGAGTGAAATGGGTAGCCTGTTCCATCCCCTATATTTAGCTCTAACCCTGCTCGCTGGTGACTCTGTAAACATTTAAGCTAGGGTGCAATGTTCAGGTCCTTGTAAACACACAGTACATCCCAACTTCATAAAAGGCACTGCCCTCATCTTCTCTCTCACATGCAATCTATGTGGTACATGAATTGCTTCTGAATCACCCTTACCAATCCTAAAACTAACCATAAACCAGAACCTGATGCGTCAGTACCTATATGGCGGAACGTGAAATCCAGCACTGTGGTAAGGCCCAGGCGAAATCTCATGCTGCTACTAACTAGGAAACGACAACTCAATACACAGGTAGAGAAATTCCAAACCTGTCACTCACCAGAATCCTACCACTCACATTAACACTAACCCTGACCCACGATGAGGGACTTATATTCCTACATCATTCCCAACACTGAAAGTCAAATTAAAACCAAAACTCACCCTCAGACACACACTACACTACACAGGGAGTGAAATGTGGAGCCTATTTTGTCCCCTAAATCTAGCTCTAATGCTACTCCCTGGCCAGTCACTACACATTGCATCTTGGGTTCAGTGTTCAGGTCTTTGGAAAACACATTATTTTCCACATTTTAAAAAAAAGCACTGCCCTCACCTTACCTCTCACATGCAAACTATCTGGAATGTGAATTCCCTCCATATGAGGCTCACCAATCCTAACCCTACTCCTAACACAAAGGTGATTTCTAAGTACCCACTGGGTGGAACTTGAAATCCAGCACTGTGGCTAAGCCAAGGTGAAATCTCATGCTGACTCTAATGAGGATACCCACAGCCCAAAACCCGGGTAGAGAAATTCAAGCATCCTAATTAACCATAACCCTATCTGTGACCATCAAGGAGGGACTTATATTCCTACATCATTACGAACAATGAAACACAAAACAACATCAACCCTTACAATCAAACAGACACGACATTACAGAGAGAGTGAAATAGGGGGACCATTC
>NW_022969277.1:3458-3782 GCF_012274545.1 Fukomys damarensis
ACAACCTGATTCCTAAGAACCCACTTGGCGGAACTTGAAATCCAGCATTGCTGCTAGGCAAAGGTGAAATCTCATGCTGATACTAATGAGGAAACCCACAGCCCAAAACCCATGTATAGAAATTCCAAAGCTATCCTACTCCGGATTCCTAAACCTTATCCTATCCCTAACAGTGAGAATTGAGGAGAGACTTATATTTCTACACCATTCCTAACACTGAAACTCAAATTAACACCAATGCTTACCCTCAAAAACACGCTCAACTACACAGGGTGTGAAATAAGGAGACCTTTCCATCCACTAAATCTGGCTCTAACACTACTG
>NW_022969278.1:0-505 GCF_012274545.1 Fukomys damarensis
AGACTCTTGTTTTAAATCAGCCTCTAATCCAATGAGATTCTAGGAATCTATAAAAATGCACGTTTCAAACTGCTGATCACAATCAGCTCGGTTGGTTCGGCACAGAAAACACCAGCACCTCATATGGTCTGCGTTCTACTTTATCATGAAGGCTGATCTTGGCTCTATGTGTGCATGGGTCTGCACCTAAGGAGCAACAAAACACTGAGCAAAATACATCAATCCTCCTACGCGTTTTCACTGAGAAACTAACTGGGCACAGCAGGCTCTTCTCATCAGGGAGGATGAAAATGAGGCTGGGCCTGCATCTGGCACCAACTACAGGGACTGTAGGGCACCAACAGTGCATAATTATGCTAAAGTAGCAAGATGCACAACAGAATTGCTGGCCAAGAGAGCAAGCTAGCTGGGCACTGCCAGGGATCCTGCATATGCATACTGAGAAGCACCAGGATCCAAAGCTAGAGTCCCTGCATGGCTTTGTGGTGATCCAGCATCTGTCCCC
>NW_022969279.1:0-237 GCF_012274545.1 Fukomys damarensis
ATGCCTCACCTTGCAACCCAGGGTAGAGGGTTCTCTTACTTCCCGAGGTATATTCTTCTACGAGCTCAACCATCCCTGTTTGCCTAGTACAACCTTTCAACAGGGGGTGCAAGATATTTTCTGCTCTGGTGTTTATTCATTTCTTTAACCAATGACCACAAATGGGGATTTAAAGCAACAGAAATTAATTCTTCCACAGCTTTGGAGGTCTCCCTTTTCCTTCTCCTAGAGTAGATC
>NW_022969280.1:0-326 GCF_012274545.1 Fukomys damarensis
ATTTGTGAAACTCGCACTAACTCCATAGTTGTCTGAACTTTCTACTCTTCATATACCGAGGGGCCCCAGTGTCACGAGAGAAGAGGGAGACCCCTCTTCTACAAGGCCGAAGAGATTTCCGGACCTGCCAAGTCTCCATGTCTGTTGGATAAGCTAGAAACCTGATGGAGGAGTGGAAGAGTGTACAAGTACTCCTAGGTCTCGCCCACTGCAACATCTGGATTTTACTGTTACCAAAACTAGTCAAATAAAAGACTAGTCAAATATTCTTGATCTAACGTTTGTGCTTGTCCGGCTGAGACTAGAGCCATTTTTCACGAAGGCAC
>NW_022969281.1:0-734 GCF_012274545.1 Fukomys damarensis
CACTGTCCGCCTACCTCGGGGTTTAGGGGTCCGCCAGCCTGTACTTCGGGACCCCGACTGATCGGGGGATGGCCAAGTTAGTCTGAAGGACAGAAAGAAGGTCGCTGCAAAGGACATGCGGGAGGCGGAGTAGCCAAGTCAACCAGAGCGGCACAGTACAAAAACTCCATGGTAAGAGGTCTGGGTTCTTTGAGGCACCAAGCCAACTCCGAGGCCGGGGACGTTACATGTTCAACTTAATGCAGACTACATATCCCAGCCCGCACCGCACGCGCCTCTCCAGCTCACACTTCGATTAGATGGCTACCAATCTCTAGACGCCTGCGACCTTGCCAGAACTACAACTTCAGACTCCCGTGATAACTGCGGCTGCGCCAATTAAGAGCCAGCGGAGAGGAGCCTGGCCACGCCTGTCTCTTACAGTTCCGCTCTCAGATAAGCCGCGAGAGGTGGGGCGGAGCTTTAGGCCCGAGCCAAGATGGCGGCTACGAAGGCAACCCTCACGGACTCGCTCTCGTTTTGCCTCGCGCAACTCACAGCGGCGGCCGGGGAGGGTCTTGGTGGGGGAAAGGACTCAGCTACCAGCGAGACACCCCTGGGTCGTGCGCTCTTGGCTCTCCGCACGCGCCACATCAAAGCAGCGGGGGGAATCGAGCGCTTCCGGGCACGCGACGGGCTCCGCCCCCTTCTTGCCCTGCTACGGCAAGCGGCTGCAGCGGACCCCGCCCCGTCTC
>NW_022969282.1:0-215 GCF_012274545.1 Fukomys damarensis
GATTTTTTCAAGAAGAAAACAGTTTGGATATTTGATTATGTTTATTTTCCGGGTGTAAGATTGATACACGTAACACACACCCCCTAATTTTGGTCCGCATCCCCTTTTCCTCCCTTCTCTCCCTACTTCCTTCTTCTCTTCATCCCCTTCCTCTTGAGGAAGGTCTCTCCTTCCTGTTATCTGTCTTTTATTTTGTGCCTTCTCATTTGGGTTTC
>NW_022969283.1:0-1002 GCF_012274545.1 Fukomys damarensis
TGACTGCAGGTGCAATGAGAGCTGGTGGTATGAGATACGAAGGGTGTGCGGTGGGCTCGCCCCGAAACACCGCTCTTCTCTGTCAACTTGGAGAACACAGCCACGAACGCCATCACTGATGGGGTTCGCATTTCTACATCCGTATCTATGGCAATGGAGTTTCCCAGATGTCTCAGTAACTGTTCAAATGTGCAGAAAACTCTCTTTGGCTTAAGTGTGAAGCCCCTGGACTGTGACTTCTTTGATGAAGGCAGGTGAACGCAAGTGCTCCAGAGTGTACCCTCTCCAGTTAGGTAGTGGAGTTCGTGCTGCTGCTCTGACTTTTACCAGCTCTGCAATTCCTGGCAAGCCAACTGATCTTTCTGTTTCTCAATTTTCTCATATGTGCAAGGAAAACAACCATAGCACTTTTTAGCATGTGTGTAATAATTAAATTTTTCATTCCATGCAAAATTATACAACAGTGCCTGACATTTCAATGAACACCAACAGTTATTATCATTGTTTTGTATTTAAGGGTGAAATACCTAGCAACAATACCCTACGAAATTCTCCATGAACAGATATGGAACGGAATTTACAAGTCATTTGGAGCCAATCTTCTATTTGGATTCTAGTCTTTAGGATTGATTGGTTAAAAAATAAGGGGATAAGGCCAGGCGTGGTGGCGCAAGCCTGTAATCCCAGCACTTGGGAGGCTGAGGCAGGAGGATCACTGTGAGTTCAAGACCAGCCTGGGCTACATAGTGAGTTTCAGGTCAGCCTCTACTACATAGTGAGACCCTGTCTCAAAAAACAAAAGAAAAGGGGGGTGGGTAAGCCAAGCTTTCTGGCCACACCTATAATTCCAGTACTCGAGACACTGAAGTAGGAGGATTGCTGTGAGTTTGAGGCCAGCCTGGGCCACGTAATGAGACCCTGTCTCAGACAAACCAAAAGCTCAATCAATAAATAAATGAGTTAATGAACAAATCAATCTAAGTCTCAAAAAATTATCTTTAA
>NW_022969284.1:0-2531 GCF_012274545.1 Fukomys damarensis
ACCTATAAAGAGCAAAGGTTTATGTAGCTCACAGTTTTAGAAGCTCAAAAGCGTGGCCCCACATAGTAGGAGCCCAAGTTGGAGCCAACAATGGATTTTATCTGGACTTGGGTTTCTGGGGGTCTGATTTCCTGACTGAAAGCATTTGATTTCCTTCTGTTGACATTCATCTCCACAGCAATGACACCCTCCTTAGCCACACCCTTACATCTGTTTAACTCCCTTCCTGACCAGGTTTTCAATTTTATATCTTTGTGTTCTGCTCCCTTTTGTCCCTGATCCTCCCTGTAAATGTGGCTCGAACCACACAATGACATCCATTCCACAGTCTGAAGGATTTGCCATTCAGAGATTTTCCTCTGGTAAGGTCGGCCATGCACGGTCTCAGGGAATGGACACAATGGAGCTGAATTCTTTGCCACGGTGCTGCAAAGGTGCTCTTTTCTCCAGGTCACCAGTGAGATCCTCGTTTCCACCTGAAACACCCACAGTGCCTTCCTGACCACATTTGAGCTCGTGTTCTGCTCATCTGAGCCCTCAGTGGTGGCACCCACAGTGCTCCCTCGGCAGCTCCTTCGGCTTTCCCTCCAGCTCTTCTGAACCCGTCCCACCTTTCCCATTAGCCAATTCCCAAGGGCCCTGCATCTTTATACACGATCACAGCTGGTCAGCTTCCCATCGCAGCATCGGAGCGCCCGAGGGAACCAACTCACAGAAGGGAAAGGTTTATTCAGTCCATGCACTTAAGCTCACAGAGTCCTACAAGTACAGTGCATAATTATTTCCCAGTTATTTCCTGAAGAAGCGGAGATGGAACCTCCATAGAACGGTGCCTCCCAAAAGAGGCCGATCTGTGGACTGGATTCCATGCGAGGTCAACACCACTGTTGCAAGAAGAGAAAAATAAAAACATTTTCATTTTTGAAAGCCAGCAATAACTTGCTTTAACTTTACTCTTATGGCCCAAGTGTATTCTCCAAATAACATGGTCAAGGATAAGGAACTTTTGTCGAGGCTTACATTACATTCTCACTCTACCTGCAGTTTATAAACATCGCCCCTTTCTCTGCACACTCGATAACCATGCTCTTCTTCAGATTTTAAGTGGAAGTTCTCCCGAAGGAGCCGTGAGCGGGCAGGGCTCTGAGCCTCATGCTGCTGGCCCACAGTGCCCTCCAAGTTTTCCCAAGGGCTCCTATTTTGTGCTGCAAAATACTGATCTGGATCTGCTGCCTTAGCTGCAGGTGATGGGAAATACTTGGGGACCTGCTTTTGCTTTGGGGAAGCAGGACCACTGCACTCTTTGTGCTTCTTTATCATCTAAGTGTTCTCCACACCACACATACCCACTCCTTAGCAAGGAGAGTCCTTTCCTGCAACCTATCTACCATTCCCTTCTCTCCCCTCTCTTTCTCTCTGCCCTGACCACACCTCCCCACCCTGGGCTCCATCCCAAGAGGACGTGGTTGGGAATCACCTGACTCCTGACAATGTCCCTATCACAAACAGGCCACCATACATAACACACATATGATACGTGGTAACAGACATGTTTAACAACAGCGTGACATGGAGTTTAATCCCAGGGCCCTGTGTACTCTTCCAAGGCCTGGGATGATAGAGACTCAAGGGGGCAGTTGGATGTCAACATTCCGAGGGCCAGGCATCTAGTGAAAGCCTCCCACCCTGCCAGAAGACGCACTCCTCATGAGAATAACAACAGAGGGGCCCAACTGTCTCACCTGGACACCTGGTCCTGCCACTGCTCAGATGTCCTTGGATGTACAGTAGGCAAGGAACAGAGCTTTATCTTATGCTGTATTCTTGTTCCATACAGAGGCCTGGGAGGAAAGGTCAGTATTTAGGTCCCAAAGTAGGATTGAAGGATTTCCCGGAGGGTAAAGGTGCAAGGTGGTAAAAGGCCCTGGACCTTAGAGATGGAGGAACTTGACATAGGGAGAGAAATGTTCCCAGAGCTGTGGATCTTTCACCCCTGAGAAGGCATGGAAGTTGAGAGAGCCCTGCAGAGGAGTGGCAGTGTGGCTGAGTGCCTTGGTCATGATCTTTCCGTGTTTAGCAAAGAGAAATAGGCTCTTGCATTTGCCTTCAATTGCTGTGTAACAATTGCTGTGTAACAGATGGCCACCCCCTCCCAAGGGGCCTTGCGGGGCACCCAGTTTCACAATTTTTGAGGGCCAGGAGCCTGGATGTGGCTCAGCTGAGTCTTTGGCTCAGGGTCTTAGAGGCTGAAGTCCAGGTCTCAGCTGGGCTACCTTCTATCTGGAGCTCAGTCCCGTTCCAAGCACTCCTGATTGTTGGCAGAGCTCGGTTCCTTGTTGTTTTAAGATGGAGACTTCCAGCTACTCTCCATATAGCCTCTGCATGGGCATCTGCATCTCAGCTGCTGTCTGCCCCCATCCTGCTAAGACAGAGTTTTACATTAAGAATGTCATCACAGGAGTGGCTTCCCAGCCATTCTGCCCTACAGGGCCACCCACCCCGGGGAGGGCCCTCCCCCAAAAGCTGCCATC
>NW_022969285.1:0-211 GCF_012274545.1 Fukomys damarensis
CCCCAAAACACAATCTGGAATACCATAATCCCCAATATTGAAATCCCCCCAAATCAAGTTTTCTAAAGTCTAAAATCCAGAAAATCATAAGCCCCCAAAATTAAAATCCTAAATGGTGAAATCCTAACAACCAAAAAACCCTAAAACGTCAATTTCTGTGGGAGAATAAAGAAAGAAAAAAAAAGAGTACATAAGGATAGAAAGATGGATT
>NW_022969286.1:0-264 GCF_012274545.1 Fukomys damarensis
TCTGCCCATTCAGAGGGAATATTATTTACCATAATTTTCAAAACATGCTGAAGACATAATCATGCAAATAATTCTAAGTAGTATCATGGTTTTCTGCTCCTTTATTTATCCTTACAATTTTTAAATTTGACTTACTATTTTTAAGAAAATTCACAGAATGATATATAAAAATTGATCATTTCTTGATCAAGGAATTTTTCAATTGGTATAAATGTTGCTTTATTCCTAATGTTTTTCAAGAAAGAATGTTTTATTCTCTTTTAA
>NW_022969287.1:0-246 GCF_012274545.1 Fukomys damarensis
CTCCAGAACTCTGTATACTTGGGGATAGGTTCAGTTTGACGTTAGAACACAAATGTACTTTGCAGAGGGCTTCTGCGGTTTAAAGTGCAGTTTTGCCCGGGAGACAGCTTCTCTCTCCGCTTAGCCATTTAAAGCGAAGGTGGTGAGTTTCATGAATGTGAAGTACTCAACAGAGAAAGGTCGTGCAACACTGTGAGTTTACCAGTGAAGTCCACATCTTATGTGGAGTACAACTGTATTCCTTTT
>NW_022969288.1:0-1250 GCF_012274545.1 Fukomys damarensis
TACACTGAAAACTACAGCACTTTGAAAAAAAGAGATTGAAGAGGATATAAGAAAATGGAAAGATATCCCTGCCCCTTTGTAGGAAGAATCAACATAGTGAAAATGGCCATACTACCAAAACTGCTATATAGATTCAATGCAATCCCAATTGAAATACTGACAGTATATTTCACAGAAAAAGAGAAAATAACCAAAAAATTCATTTGGAACCAGAAGAGACCTAGGCAACAAAACCAAAAGCCATCCTAGGCAACAGAGACATGGCAGGGACTATAACAATTCCCAACTTGAAACTATACTACAAAGCCACTGTGATTTAAAAAAAAAAACAAAACAAAACAAAACAGCATGGTACTGGCAAAGAAACAGACCTGAGAATCAGTGGAATAGATTGGAAGATACAGAAAGAACTCCCGATGTACTCAGCTACCTCATCTTTGACAAAGGAGCCAACCATCCTCACTGGAGGAAAGATAGCCTCTTTAATAAATGGTGTTGGAAAAACTGGATCTCAACCTGCCAAAGATTAAAACTAGATCCTTATCTTTCACCATGCACTAGACTAAAATCCAAGTGGATTAAAGATCTAAATATTAAAAAAAAACATTAAATTTGCTGGAAGATAAGTTAAGCAGAACCCTTGAAGACAATGGCACTGGAAAAGACTATGAACAAATCCTCAGTAGCACAAGGACTAGAACAAAGAATTAACAACTGGGATCTCATCTTTAAAAGAAAAAAAAAAACCAACAGAACTAAGAGACAACCTACAATATGGGAAAAAAAATTTTACCAGTTGCTCCCTAGACAAAAGACTACTATCTAGAATATACAAAGAGTTCAAAAAAAGCAGGCCCCCAAATATAAAGACCCAATTCAAAAATGGTCATCTGAAATGAAAAGACATTTTTCAGACAAAAAAGTAAAAGAAGCAAATAAATATATGAAAAAATGTTCCACATCACTGGTCATTCGAGAGATCCAGATGAAAACAACACTGAGATTCCACCTTGCCCCAAAAAGAATGGCTGCTATCAAGAAATCAAACAATAACAAATGTTGGCAGGGTTGTGGGGAGAAAGGAACCCTTTTCCATTGTTGGTGGGAATGCAGGCTAGTGCAACCACTATGGAAATCAATATGGAGATACCTCAAAGAACTAGGATTCGAAGTCCCATTGGACTCAGCCATTCCTCTACTGGTATCTTTCAAAAAATTAAAAGAATCATACCACAGTGATATATGCACAC
>NW_022969289.1:0-729 GCF_012274545.1 Fukomys damarensis
GGGAGCATCTCTTCAGGCCAATGAATTCAAAACTTTAACATCATCGCTTTTGTCTTCCTTTTCCTTTGATGCATCACTTCATTCTTGGTCAGGGCCAGTGTTCCTCCAAATATATAACTAAGTAAGTTCTTGTCTTAGTCCCTTTGCCTTCTCCCACCTGTTCAATAATGTGCCACTTGGTACAAAGTCCTCTTACCCAGGTAGGCTGTCATGACAGATGGTTTCTGAGCTTGAAGAAACGCACATGTCTTCTCCCCATGAGAGCCACAGGTGCCTACCTTTCCCCAGCAACTTATAATCTAGGGTGTGGGATTCACCAAGAACCATCTTCCAGTTATCCTGAGTGACTCTGGAGAAGCAAAATGTCTGTGTGTTACATGTTTATTAAATAGACCCCAAATGGAAGTTTTATTTAATTTTTCTTCTTTTGACTTGGGATGGGGTGCTTTGTAAATAAAGCCTCAGGATTTGGTACATTCTGTCATTAAACCTGCCTTTCCTTTCTTGTTACCTTCCTACCCAGATCTACCATGTCACCTTTACATGGTCCCCTCTTTTCTGCCTTTGCGATTACAACCCATGTCTCAGGAATAACTTGGAGTGTGTGTATCTGAGGGCTCCTGTGACCTCCAGCCCTCAGGAATTCCACCGTCCAGAGTTTCTATGGTGTTTGCTGCTTAATGTTCTTGTCAACCCCAACTCTGTTCTACCCTTCTAGTACTGTGTACA
>NW_022969290.1:0-847 GCF_012274545.1 Fukomys damarensis
CCTGAGTTTGATCCCCGGTACCAAAAAAAAAAAAAAAGAAAGAAAGAAAAGAAAAATCAAGACTTTATATTTAGGAAATATTTTCCTTTTAAATACCTGAGAAAATAAATTGACTAGTTTACTGGGCAAGAAGGAAAACACAAGTAGCAATGGTTATTTATGTCATTGTGGTAACTTACAGAAGATTGAATTCTTCATTTGAAAATGCTGTAGGCTTTTCTTTTAAAAAGAAGCTTTTTTCAGCTTCAGCCTGGCAGCTCTTCAAATAAAATCACAAAAGAACAAAGACACTATAAACTTCCCTCCTGCTGCTAAACAGCACTGCATAGACAAGCAGAGTTCATGGCCAAGGCTGTGAAGGCAGCAGGAAGGTCAGCTCCTTAGGCACCAGGAGCCACAGTGGGGGTAAATAGAGGCAAGTATGGGCCCCAGAAAGGGTGACAAGTAGATTAACATTGGCAGGAATTTTGGTGATATAATGGCAAGACAAACAGTAGGCACCAGACCAATCTACTTTTAGTCCCCTATTTCAAAGGACTTAAGATCTGCTGGAGCAGGAAGGAGGGTTTTTGCCATTGGGGGTAAGGGGAAATATTTGTTTTCACAGACACACGCGTGTGCTCACACACACACACAAGCAAATGCTGTAGCTGTTACCACTTCTCTTTCATCTTGAACACTGTTATCACTTCTCTCATTTCTTTTTCATGTTTAGCCCTCTGTGAGATGACATGTAGGAGGATCCTTTTTGTTCTTCAGTTCCTAGCTTATTTTGAGTATGACCATGTCTTGGCTGAACTATGGCAGTATTTCTCATTTGGGCATAGTAAGAGCTGAAAAACTGAAG
>NW_022969291.1:0-201 GCF_012274545.1 Fukomys damarensis
CAACAAGAGGGGTTGTCGATGGCTCGTCCTTGAGGCGGCCTTGGGGACATATAATAAACAGGCTTGCCTTTTGCCATGCGGAACCACCCTATCTCAGTGTTGGAAAGGGTGAGCTCAGGACCCCATGTGGCCTTCCCCTAGACTCTGAGGATAGCCAGGCTCTGGGGATGTCACCACCACCTGCTAGAGAGAGGCAAGGAT
>NW_022969292.1:0-416 GCF_012274545.1 Fukomys damarensis
GGGAGGTCGGGTCACAGGCCACACTCACCACTAGGGCACCCTGTAGTACCCGGGCCTCCGGAACAGGCGTAGCACGGAGGCCATGGATGGGTTCCTCTGCTGTCACTCTCAGGCTGAGGTTGGCCCGGCCAGCACTGTTCTGCACCACAATATCCACAGCATGCTCCCCCCGGCGGAGCCCAGGAAGTGCCAACACTGAAAACGGTGTTGTTGGTCTCTTGGGTACAGCTGGGCTTGAGGGCATCCAGCACGGTGGGGCAGGCAGCCTCCAAGGGTGCACTGACATTGCCCCCAGGCCAGTGAGCGGTGGCTGTAGCATTGTCACCAGAGTCCACCTGAAGCACCAACACTGAGCCACTGGTTGGCACATAGAGTTGGTCACCAAGGGCAGCTGGGTAGATGAGCCGGAGCCCAGC
>NW_022969293.1:0-232 GCF_012274545.1 Fukomys damarensis
CAATTCACAGAGCAGATCCAAAAGCTCAGCCAGGATTCTCTACCTCATTCCATCATGCTGTTCTGTCTCTTACTTTACTGCCCCACAAATTTATGTTCCCAGGTGGAACATGTACACAATGCGTCTTCTCACATACACAGACACACACCTTGGCGAAGGCCATACTTACTGGTGGGAGAGGAAGCCTTTTGTAAACTGTAAAGCTCCCCTCCCCGTGAGCTGCTAGGATGGC
>NW_022969294.1:0-1526 GCF_012274545.1 Fukomys damarensis
TAATGCCTAACCTAACCCTAATACTAAACCTGAAGCAAAATCTCAATGCTAATGCTAACAATACAGGCTAACCCTAAGCCTAACCCGAAACCTAACACCTCACCCAAAACCTAATCCCAACAGTATCTGTAAAACCTTAAACCTATCCCTAACCCAGTCCAACAGCTACCCTAACCAAGACCCTAACTATATCCCAGTTTCATGCATTCTAACACCACTCCCAATGCTAAACCTAAAATTTACACTGACACTAATCTTCAAACCCATACTGCAACACAAGGAAGTGAAATTCCTGCACGATTCCCAACCCTAAGCCTAATTCAAGCCCTAATGCTAACTCTAACAGTACTTATCAGAGCTACACTGCAATGCTCTGGTACTTAGAATCCAAAGCTATTCCTCACCCTCAGAAAAATCCTTTCCCTAAGTGTCATACTTACACTCCAATTACAAGGTACTTCAATTCCTTCCATATCCTTATCCCCAAAACTAATCCTAACCCTAAACAAATCCCTTAATCCCACATTCCAATACTGAGGTGCTTGAAATACTACAGTATTCCTAACCCTAATACCAAATTTAATCATGATACAAACTATCAAAAGTGCACTGCACCACACAGGTATTTAAATTCCAAGACTAAGACTTAGCCCAACCTTAACCCTTACTGTAAACCTACCTTAAATCTAACCTAGGTACCTGCAATCCCACACCACTGCTACCCATACTCCTGCAATTTACACTATCATTAAACATTCAACCCACACTCCAGTAAACTGGGAGTGAAATTCTTAAGATATACCTAACACAAGGCTGAGTCCTAAACTTAAAACTAACACTAAAGCTAACACTACCAATCTGAGCTGCACTACAATGCTCAGGTACTTGGAATACCATAGTATACCTCAGGCTCATAGAAATCCCTGCTCTAACCTTCACTTATAAACTCAAATTATCAGGCACTTGAATTCCATCCATATCCCTTTCACCAAGCCTATCCCTAAACCTAACCACAAACACTATTCCTCAGTACCAATACAGCAGTACTTGAAATTCCACACTACTCATAAAGCTCAGGCCAAAGGTAATGCTGACACTAACTATGAAATCCACACTCCAATAACCAGAAAAAGAAATTCAAACTCTCACTCACCCCAACCCTAACCCAAACCTAAGTACCATGAACTCTAACCCAGGCACTTACATTCCTAAATGATTCCAAAACCTAATCTTAAAATTAACATGAACACTATACTCAGACCCATACTCCACTACACAGGTAGTGAAATTCTGACTCTATGCCTAAACCTAAGCCAAATCCTAACCCTAAATTTAAAGCCTAAGTACCATGAACTCTAACCCAGGCACTTACATTCCTAAATGATTCCAAAACCTAATCTTAAAATTAACATGAACACTATACTCAGACCCATACTCCACTACACAGGTAGTGAAATTCTGACTCTATGCCTAAACCTAAGCCAAATCCTAACCCTAAATTTAAAGCCAAACTTTATGAAAATTCT
>NW_022969294.1:1568-3555 GCF_012274545.1 Fukomys damarensis
ATATTGAATACTGATATTAAATATGAGCTCCACACTACAATACACAGATACTGAAATTCCTACACTCTCAATGACGCCAAAAAGAAGCCTAAGTGTAACCCTACCAAGAACCCTAAACCAGGTACTTACATTCCTAAATCAATCATAAACCAACCCCTAAAATTACCATTAACACTAAGCGTCTAACCAATACTCCATTACAAAGGGAGTGAAATTCAAACAACATTCCAAACATTACAGCTAAGCCTGAACGTACAATCACCCCAAGCACAAACCAGTATATAAACATTACAGTGCTCAAGCACCTGGAATTGAACATGACTACTCACCCTAATGAACATACTTGCCCAAATCTTCACACTCACAATGCAATAATCAGGCACATGAACTCCATCCATATTTGGACTGCAGAACCAAATCCTAATTCTAAACTTATCCCAAAAACCTCAACCCTAATGCTATCTCTAAAGGCTAACACTAACCCTAACCTAAACCCTAATGAAAATCTTAAAGGCTAATCCTAAACCTAACAATAACCATAACCTAATACAAATCCTAACCCTAACCCTAACCCTCACAGTCACCCTAACCCAAACCCTAATCCTAACCCTAATTAAATATCATAACCCTAACCCTAAAGCCTTATCCTAACCCCAAAATTTAACCCTAACCCTAACTCCCTAACTTTAATCCCCTAATATTATCCCTAATCCCAACCAAAACCTAAAGTCTAACTAACACATAAATGGTAACTCTAACCCTAATTCTGGTTTTCATTCTCAGAGTACAAAAATCAGGGAATTAAATTCTAACTACATATTTATCCTTATCCCTAACCCCAATCCTCACCCAAACAATACCTCTAAACCAAAACCTAACTTTAATTTCCCCCTCCCCCTTCCTCTACCCATAGCTGTAATGCTAAACCTTCCCTTACTTCTACCTCTAACCTTGATCCTACCTCTAACCCTAACCTTAAACCCTAACCCTAACCCCTAATCTAAATCCTCAATTGTTCCCCCATTGTACCTTAAAATTTTCAGTACTCTTAATCCTATCCCTTACTCCAACATGTACACTAACCCATCCTCCAGTCCTAAACCTAACTTCTACCCAAACCTATTGTAACACCCACAACCCACTAAGGTAATCCAAACTCCCAGTAGATCACAGAGCCAAACATCATCCCATGCAAAAATTAAACCTAAACTGGTACACAAACCACAATATCAAAATAGAAACCTAAACTTCAATAGAAACTCAGCCCTAAACTGTAAACACCAGTTGTCATGCCAAGAAAAGACCCAAACTTTAACCATAACCCTAAACCAAACACATATCTGAATATATCCCAGAATATCAACCTGAACCAAATAGTAACATGAACCAAATATTAATCTGAACCAAACACAAATACAAATTCAAAATTCAACCCTAATGCAAGCTTGAACACAAATCTACACACATACTGGAACATGAACCCTGTACCTCTCATGACCAAAAAAAAAATCACAAATACATACTCAAATCTCAATACAAACCCAGAATGGAACCCAAACACAAAAATGACTTGAACTGTAACACAATCATAAATCTGAATCTGAGCATCAACCAGAACACAAAGGTCAAACCAAGTATCATGTACTTCACAAAAGTAACCTGCTGAAGGTTAAAACTAGACCTATATATCTCATCATGAACTAAACTAAAACTGAAGTGGATTAAAGACCTAACTACTGGGAGAGGGATTTAGCTCGGCAGTTTGGTGGCCTGCCTTGCAAGCCCAAGGACCCGAGTTTAATCCCTGGTACCAAAAACAAACAAACAAACAAAAATCTATAACAGAAATATACTAAATATATACTAAAACAGAAACACTAAACTTTCTGGAAGATAAGTTAGGCAGAACTTTCCAAGACACTGACATAGGAAAAAACTTTATGAACAAATCCTCAGAAGCACAGAAACTAGCACAAAGAATCAACAA
>NW_022969295.1:0-223 GCF_012274545.1 Fukomys damarensis
GTGATCCTCCTGCCTGAGCCTCCCAGGTGCTGGGATAACAGATGTGCACCATCATTCCCAGCTTTAGGTGCAGGATCCACTTTAAGACAGTGTTTTACATGGAGTGAAGGATGGGTCCAAAATGCATGTGGAAGATTCAGTTATCCTCTCATCATGACTAGGAAAATATTTTTTAAAAAAACTTCTTTTTGAGACAGGGTCTCACTATGTAGTCTGATCTGGA
>NW_022969296.1:0-212 GCF_012274545.1 Fukomys damarensis
TGTTCCTTTCAATATAGTCAACCTTCCCTCGGTATCTGGCTGATCTCCTGAGCATTGTGCTGTATTGAGGGTTCAGCACTGGTCTCTGTCACTGTCAGTTTAAGTACTCAGGAGAGGGAAGAGTCAGGTGGATTTTGTGAGAGGGTGTCGCCATCGTCAAGCCCACACATAGACAATCTTTGCCACCATTATTTTGTATTTTGTGTGTGTTG
>NW_022969297.1:0-368 GCF_012274545.1 Fukomys damarensis
AAGAAAAGCCCAGGTCCTGATGGCTTCACTGTTGAATTCTATAAGACATTTAGAGAAGAACTAATGCCACTACTCTTTAAACTTTTCAGTGAAATTGAAAGGGAAGCAGTACTTCCTCATTCATTCCTGGAAGCAAGGATTACTTTGTTTCCAAAACCAGGGAAAGACCAACTAAAAAAGGGAACTCTAGGACAATCTCCTTAAGGAATAGAGATGCAAAAATCCTCAATAAGATACTGGCAAACAGAATACAGAGTGTCATCAAGAAAATCATACACCCTGACCAAGTCAGATTTCTGACAGGGATGCAAGGATGGTTTGACATACATAAATCAATAAATGTAATACACTATATTAACAGAGTCAAG
>NW_022969298.1:0-302 GCF_012274545.1 Fukomys damarensis
CACTCCCTAGGGTAAGAGAGCCATAGCAACCAGATACCAAAAGGAAAGGGTCCTTCATACAACACAGCCCCAGCACCTCAGAGACAGAATCACAGGAAAGACAGGGAGACTCGACTGCATGAGACAAGTGTCAGGGCCAACATTTCCCTGCAGAAGCACGTGATCCTATGCGACAGCCACAAATCCCCTCCTCAGAAACAACAGCATTTCCACATCTACTGAGATTGTCATGTGGCACAACTTTCTCCTTTACTCTGTTACTGTGGTGAGTGGCAGGGGTGGCTTTGAGTGTCAAAGCCCCT
>NW_022969299.1:0-264 GCF_012274545.1 Fukomys damarensis
TAATCTGGTACATAGGGCTGAAATAGGTTGAGTGTACTCATTCTGTTGACAAGAGGCTCATTGAGGAAGATGTAGAATCCATAATTTTAGAGCTTCTGCCTTCCTGCATTGCTTCCGTGACTAAAAGGAAACAGGCCCCTAAAAAGAAGTGGCCCATGGCGACACAGCTATAAAGTACAGTAGTGATATCAAGATTCAAATCCAGATCATATAGCTCTAGTGCTTTATTTCCTAACCACTCCTGTATGCTGCATCTGTAAATAA
>NW_022969300.1:0-214 GCF_012274545.1 Fukomys damarensis
AACGCTGGCCTCAAGGACAAGTCACACAGAGGTCTGTCGAGTAGTGGTCAGCACGCAGCAAGTGGATACTCTCCCAGGAACTGGTGCTCATACCTACCATGCGGACCACTGGGATACAGAGTAAACGCACCCTGGTCCCTACCTGCTGCCAGTGAACACAGGGCCAGAGCCTAGGAAGTAAATCAGAAGGCACTTGGCCTAGATATCAAATGGC
>NW_022969301.1:0-207 GCF_012274545.1 Fukomys damarensis
GTCATTTATTCCAAAGGGCCTCAAACATTTTGGTTTCAAGACACATTTACACTCTTAAAAATCCCTGATGCTTTTGTAAACTATTTTTATAAGAATTCAAAACACAAGACCATATAAGCACCCGTGTTGTTACAACTGTGAGAGCAGTAAGTGTCACTCATCACATGGCCTCGGACAAATCAAAGTACAGTCAGGAAAGGAAAAGGA
>NW_022969302.1:0-1328 GCF_012274545.1 Fukomys damarensis
TTTTTTTTTCATGTTTTTTCCCCTCAGAATCCTTGCAACTTATGTATAAAAATGCTATAGAAATTTGTGGGTTGATACTGCTTTCTGGAGTTTTACTACATTTCTTCTTTTTGGAGAAGTCTTTAAGTTTTACTCTTTATAACTCTGTATTACTCTGACATAACGTGCAAAGAGGAATAATCTCACTTCTTCCTTTCTTTTTCATGTTTTATATTTCTTTCATTTGCCTAATTGATATGGGTAAAACTTCCACTGCTATATTGATTAAGATAAGTGAAAGTAGATATTTTCATCTTGTTTCTAAATTTAGAAAAATGCTTTCAGGTTTTTTTCTACTTATGATGTTGACTGTGTTTTCTCAATATGTAGTCTTAACTATGTTGATATACGATCCTTCCATACCTGATTTGTTTAGGGTTTTATCTTGAAGAAAAGTTAAATTGTACTCAATACATTTTCTGAATCTATTCAGAATGGTCAATGTTGTAGTTAGCAGTATTGGGCAAGGGAATACATTAAATACTGGTCATGTAACTTATATGATTATTTTATGATAATTTCCCAAAGAGTAAAATGCAAATGAGTGCAAGAGATTAAGCACACACTAGAAGCCCAAAGGATTCAGCTGAGGGTCTAGATAGATTCCAGCAGTTTCTCAGACAAGTGCAGCTTGAATCCAAAAGCTTAAATCCAAGGCTTAGAATCCAAAGCAATATCTCATGCATGTCTGTATTGAGGATAGGTCCAAAGGCCAGTGGTGGAAGCCAGAAAACTTTTGCCTATGAGGTGAAAGATTTGTGCCATCAAGCTGAGGGATTCATATTGGAACCAGGAAGTAATGCTCATGATAAAGATCGAGAACCCTTGATTTCCTGTGACTGGACTTGTCCTTGTTTGCATCAGGAAAATCATCCACAGCAAGCTTGTCCTAGAAGATTAACAGTCTAAGATCTTCCCCTCCAGTTCTCTTTTTATGGCTATAGATAACAATCTTCAGATCCCTCACATCCGGACCACACTGATTTAGTTCAGCTGGGTGAAACAAGTTAACCATTAATCAATCCACCATAATCCCCATTTAATCAATTTTGTAATCTTGTAATCTTATTGTTTGGCCTTAGTTTTTTCCCACCTCTTATCCACCTTGTAATTTTCCACTGGATCAATATTATCTAAGTGACTATATTTTTAATCTTACTAGTTGACTACACTTTTGTTCCACCTTGAACCCACTTCACCTCATGGGTTTGCTGAATAAAACACTCTTGAGAAGCAGACTTGGTAGGCTATCCACTTCCTAGAACTCCTTCTTTCTCTATTTTTTTTTT
>NW_022969303.1:0-570 GCF_012274545.1 Fukomys damarensis
AGCTGTTTCATTTTCTTTTGAAGATTTGCTTTGCCTTTTATAATTGGGACTGCATATGAAATATTGCATAGAGGTTCTGGGGATGGGGAAGAAGGGGAGCTCCTGTCAATTCGAGATGATGCAATGAGTAGTCTTGAGGTGGGCGAGCCTTAAGCATTCCAGATAATAATCCATTAGCTGTGAGGAAGGGTTCATGCTGAACTTTCTGACCTTTTTCTGCCCCCATAGATTATTTCTTTTATTCTCAAATTCCTGAAATTCTCTCAGCAGACAAGGCAGGGTACACTAAGAAATGATTAAGTATAACTACTTTAAGAGTTACACTATTTCAAAATAACATATAAAGTGGTATATGGCCTTTTATTCTCAGGCAAGGAGAGAAAAATTAATGGAAAGGAAATCAGGAGGATATCAGCTTTCAGAGGGGTGGTGGGTAGACAGAGAGCTTTGCAGGACCAACAAAGTGATTTGGAGTTTGGATGAAGAGCTGGATCAGAAGAGCTGCCCCAATGACTGGAAGCAGAGAAGAAGATAGAGAAAAGAAGACTGAGGACCTGGATTACAACTGTG
>NW_022969304.1:0-205 GCF_012274545.1 Fukomys damarensis
CCAACAGAGCCCAGTTCCCTGAGGAATGTGGGGGTGGGAGAAAGGTATTGCTGAGGTTTATTATATACCTTATTCTGTCTGAACTTTTTTAACTATAAGTAAATGACTTAAGAAATAACTGAATACATGCCAGGTGTGGTGGTGCACACCTGTAACCCTGCATTTAGGAGGCTGAGGCAGGAGGATCTCTGTGAGTTCAAGGCCA
>NW_022969305.1:0-229 GCF_012274545.1 Fukomys damarensis
GAGATTGAAACACTGTTGTGAGGCACTTTTAGCTGAGACGCCCTTCAGGACTAAGAGAGTGCCTAGCAGGTCTGAGTGCACACAAGCCTGCAGAACTCTGTATACATGGGGATAAGTTCAGTTTGATGTTAGAAGACCAACGCACTCTGCTGAGGCCTTCTGTGGGTTAAAGTGCAGTTTTCCCCGGGAAACAGCATCTCTCGCTGCTTAGCCGTTTAAAGCGAAAGCG
>NW_022969306.1:0-245 GCF_012274545.1 Fukomys damarensis
AAGTAATGCTTTTGGTCATTCCAAAGTATATCTTTTGGGAGCTGTTTGTGCCAGACCTTGTCACGTCTATTCTTCGTATAACATGTCTGCGCAAGAAGGCCAGGTCCTGTGCCATAAGATCGGACATTGGTCATTGTGGAGCAGGAAGGATTATAACTGGGGGGATATCCCCGGGCAGACTTTGCTTGGTTCTGCACCTTCTGTCTTGTGCTGTTTTCCCCTGGCCTTCTGAAAGGGTTAAAGCG
>NW_022969307.1:0-1058 GCF_012274545.1 Fukomys damarensis
CTCCTGTCACATGGAGAATTGTTTTCCATCCTTTCACTTTCAGTCTATGGACTTCTTTTTGCAATAGGTGTGTTTCTTGTATACAACATATTGTTGGATTTTGCTTTTTTTTCCATTCTGCCAGTCTATTTCACTTGATTGGTGAGTTGAGGCCATTGACATTGATGGTTATAACTGATATGTACTGAGTTGTTATTGTCCTGTTATGGCCTTTTGTTGACTCTTTTTACTTTTTCACCTTCTCCTTTTAGTTTCTTGCCTTGCCTAATTGATTTGGTCTGTTGAGCCTCATGGTGTTTTTACCTCCATTGTCTTTTTCTAGGATATTTTTTAGAATTGCTTGTAGTGCTGGTTTAGTATTCGTGTAGTTTCTCAGGTGTTCTTTGTCTTGGGAGTATCTTTTTTCCCCATCCATTTTGAAAGAGAGTTTTGCAGGATACATCAGTCTAGGTTGGAGATTGTTCTCTTTCAGTACTTGAAATACCTCACTCCAGGCTCTTCTTGCCCTAAGGGTTTGTGTTGAAAAGACTATAATTAAAAAGACTAACACAACCAAAAGGCTACGAAAATGCCAAGGAGCCTGGAATTCTCATACATTGATGGAAAATATTTATTTTTAACAGTACATAGAGAAACATTAACGGTACATTAGTGAACACTGCCATTATTTCTAAATCAGTTGATAATTTATGTACGTCATAATCCATCCTTCATCCATTGTGTGGGATTATCCCAATAGAAAATGAAAACATATGACTCTACAGAGAATTGTACACTTGTTTAAAATGATTATATTGGTAGTCCCCCCAAATTAAAAATAACTCAATTGTCTCCCCACAGTGAAATGGGAAAGCAAATTCTGGAACATCCAAATAATTGAAAACTTACTGATAATAATGCATGGACAATGTATCTAAAAGTGTAGCCCAGGGCCAGGGTTTTATGTCAGTCGTTTTGGCACCTGCCTCACAAGTGCAACAGCCTGCTTTCAATCCCTGGTACAAAAAAATAAATAAATAAAAATGAATAAATAAAAGTTTAGCCTGACAGCACAATTA
>NW_022969307.1:2547-2850 GCF_012274545.1 Fukomys damarensis
TTAAAAGGCTGAATATCACAGAAAACAATCCAGAACAAATTAACACATATGCTTGCATCTAGAAGTAGCCATTGTTGGTATTTTGCAAGCAGAATCCTTTAAGTAACAAAAACATGCATAAACATAGCAGTTATGTTCTACTGCATCTTCCTTCTTTTTGAAAAAAATTAAATTAATCCTTTTTCAGCTGTATCTTTGTTTTTTATAAATTACACAATATTAAATATATATTTATATATATATATATATATGTGATGCGCATATATGCATGTGTGTCTGTGTGTAACATATGGATAAATAATG
>NW_022969308.1:0-1567 GCF_012274545.1 Fukomys damarensis
AAATGATGAGATAATAAGAAAGGAGAAAAATAAAGCAATAAAATAAAATGGTAAAGTGTATATTAAATCTATATTGAGATATATGATTATTATAACTAATATCACAGTATAACACTAATGTCTAATTTCAGTACTTGAATGGACATAAATAAAATTCTACACAACAATAAAGAGAGGTGGGTGCTCAGAAATAAAATATCCTGAAGTTCTTATATCAAAGAGAGTTAAGAAAAGAAATGGGACTAGAAAAATGAAAATTTAGTATTGGTTATGCTATAGAACCTACATTGAATGGGTAGCTATTGTTAAGCTTCATAATTTACCTATACATCTTTTGAAGGCATCAAAAACTAATTTATGAAAACAAAAGCACTTCACTAGAAAAGAATTTTGCTCTCCGGTGTAGAACACAAAGAACAAACACATCCTTCGGTGTCTCCTTGTTCTCCTTCCTGAAGTTTCTAAACTCCTCCATTTAATCTGTTTACCTAGGAACATGGATTTACTCCGTGAATGAAAAATAGAGGAGACTGATTTAATTATACTATTTCTTTCTCACCTGATAAAAATATCCTCTAGATTAGCAGGGATCAAGTGAGATTTGTGCTGGCAAAATAGAAAATTAGCTACACAAAATGCATGAGTAAGCTTTAGTAGCTTCTAGGGAAAAGACAATGTCACAGATGTGGAAACTGAAAACACCATGTTCATCATTGTATGGAGGGGATGGGTGCAGCATTTTAGCTGAATAAACTCTCTGAAAAGTGTGATATACGTAAGAACTATTTTAGCACATATCCTGAACCTGCAGTACAATATAATTACACAAAAACAAGTGAACATTTCATATACTGCTCTTATATTAAACACATGAGTCTGTGTATTAGCAAGTATGTTTAAGCATGACTGTGGACATACAAATATCTGTATGATTGTGTCCAGTTTTATCTATTTATGCACAGAAGCTGTGTACTAAAAGCACACTTGTTATGAAGGGTTGTGTGTGCTGTGAAGGGTGATGTAGGACAATTGTATGTGTATGGCAAAATGATAAATTTGTGTGTATATGTGTGTGTGTGTGTGTGTGTGGCATTGAGCGTGTGTGTATAAACTGGATTGTGCATATTTTGTTCTTTTTCCCAGATGACTTTTTTAAATCACCAAATTAATTTTAATCAGAAATTTTGCTGAAGGCAGCAGGTGTTAATACTTTCATCACTCCAAATATGAAGGAAGTAAAGGTCCTTACTGGACCAATAAGCATATTGAACCTGTCCCTAACTGATAATGAGAACATTCATTCCACTTACTGTGCTGGGTATCAGCCCTGCCTCAGATAAATAACTTCTTAAAGCAGCCAAATTGTATTATTTTCCAGCACTTGGGAAAGAGAAAGTATCTAAAGGCCCATCACTTGCTCAAAACAGCCTGACATATTTGTGACTTTTACATCACAAAGCTGACCCCCTACTCAGATAAAATAAAACAACAAATGATCTAACTAGTGTAGAGAATATAAAGTATTTAAACTTAAAACTATCCAATTTAAAAAGGACAAATCCTGGAT
>NW_022969309.1:0-517 GCF_012274545.1 Fukomys damarensis
TTTTGACTCGCATAGAACACTGAGAACCTGTGAAGAGCACTGTGGGCCCTCACTGCTACTCTGTGGCATTTGCCTGATCTTCAATCCCTCTTTTAGGTGTAGGCTGAACCAGCCCTGCCTGGTTTGACTTAAGCAGACTGCCCCAGGTGTGCATAGCAATGCCATCCCAATATCATCACTCTGCCAGCTATGCAGCAAGCAGTCTTCTGAGGACATGTAGGCCAATTGTGCTCTTGCCCTCATCCTAGGCACCACCTTGTGGATGTTTTAATGATCGTTGGCATGGAAATATGCTGGCCTCAAGGACAAGTCACACAGAGGTCGGTGTAGTACTGGTCAGCACGCAGCAAGTCTATCCCCTACATGCAGCTGCTGCTCACAGCTACCGTGAGGACCACTGGGATAAACACTCAACGCACCCTCATACCTACCTGCCCCAGGTGAACACAGGGCCAGAGCCTAAGAAGTAAATAAGAAGGCCCTTGGCCTAGACATCTAATGACAGAAGGTTGGAGTG
>NW_022969310.1:0-330 GCF_012274545.1 Fukomys damarensis
AAGAAGGCTAAGAATGCTGCTGGAAATTCACTAGAAGTTCAGAGAGAGAGGCACAGCCCTCAGGAGGAACTAGCCGTCCTGCTTGATCTTGGACTTCTGGCCTCCAGAATAGCGGAATAACAAATTTCTGCTCTTGAAGGCAGCCAATCCATGGTACTTTGCAACAGCACACTTAGTAGACTAATACGTATAATATGCTATGGTATCACGTTAAGTTGAAAAGATTTCACATAATTGTCCATGTGGTATGATATCAGTTGGGTGTGCGCACACACACATGAATACATATGGAGACATAACACCTAGAAATGCTACTGTTTATTTCTTAGT
>NW_022969311.1:0-881 GCF_012274545.1 Fukomys damarensis
AATTCATTTTCTCTTATTTTTTGGCACTGGGGATTGAACTCGGGACCTTGGTCTTGTGAGGCAGTAGTGGCACCGCTGAGCTAAATCC
The DNA here is from genome assembly GCF_012274545.1 of Fukomys damarensis. Lineage (NCBI taxonomy): Eukaryota > Metazoa > Chordata > Mammalia > Rodentia > Bathyergidae > Fukomys > Fukomys damarensis. The sequence continues at coordinate 89 of NW_022969311.1, forward strand.
CCAGGCCCAGAACCTTACAGTTCAAACTTTGGTGCATTATAATACTGCTGATGAGGTAGGTACCAGGCATCGTGTCCTAGATAGGTCTGGAAGAACAAGTAACATTATAAAGATGTCTGTTATCCCTAAATTAATTTATAAATTTAGTCTTCCAATAAAAATACTGTATTTTTTTTCATTCTTTAATTTTATTGGTACATTTTAGGTATACAATATGCTGACATTCATTATTAGGAATCTGTACCTTTACATAATACATCTTGGTTCTTATTTTTTTATCCATTCCCATTCCTTTCCCTTCTTTCCTTTCCCCATCCCTCCCACTTCCACTTCCTCTTTGGACCTTTTCTTCCTGTTTCACACTATCTGTTAAACATTTTGATGCTCATTTACTCTTTCAGATTCTCACACCAGAACTCAGAACCTTGCTCTTGCCAGGCAGACACAGTGCTACTGAGCTAAATCCCCAGCCCCTCTAGCCGTAGTTCTTTGAGGTATCTCCTTACCGACTTCCACAGTGGTTGCACCAGTCTACAATTCACCAACAGTAGAGAAGGGTTCCTTTTTTCCTATAGCCCTGCTAGCATTTGTTATTGATTTCTTGATAAAAAAAAATACTGTATCTTTAAAATTAGGTAGGCTAACTCTTTAGGTAATGAAACTGAAGCCCAGAGTGGCTAAGTAGCGTGCCCAAGTTCATACAACTGGTAAGTGACAGAACCAGGATTTAACTGGTTTCAGAGCTCTTTTTTTTTTTTTTTTTTTTTTTTTTTTTTTTTTTTTTGGTTTTTTT
>NW_022969312.1:0-334 GCF_012274545.1 Fukomys damarensis
AGAGCTATGTCATCATGTAGGAGAGATTGGAAGGACCGAGTGCTCTTTGTAGCTGCTCCTTTTGCATGATAGTACATTTTGCCGTGTGTCATTTTATGTATTTGTGTGTGCGTGTGTATTTGTTTCTGTGTTTCTCTCCTGCTTCTGTTGTTGTTATGTGATATGTTTTAAAAAGGAAAAATCATTTCGAGTGCATATTCACTGGAATATTCAAAAGTTAAACCAAAGGCAGTTGTGGTTGTCAGTGTCCTACGAATCTTTCAGAGATATTTTGTGAAATTATAGGCATATGTGCATGTGCCTATTCATTTTTTAAAAATGAAACATAATAGTA
>NW_022969313.1:0-282 GCF_012274545.1 Fukomys damarensis
GCAATGGAGCCGTCCAGACGTGGATGGAAACTTCTGAAACCAAGCGCCAAAGGGAACCTTTTACTCATGAAGTTGATTTTCTCAGGTGCTCTGTCACAGTGATACAATATCCTTTAAGAATGGTATCCTTTAAGGATGAGAAAAGGAAAATTACAAGAGAATTTTCTTGTTAATGTATTCCAAAAGAAATAACCTAAGGCATTTGTGTTTCTACTGATTATTGTACGCAATGCCATTTGAAAATACCATGGAGTAGACATTTTCCGTGGAGAAAAAGAAAGA
>NW_022969314.1:0-216 GCF_012274545.1 Fukomys damarensis
ACAGGCCTGTAATCCCAAGACTCTGTGGGGAGCTGAAGTGGGAAGATTGCAAGTATGAGCCCAACCTGGGCAGCTTAGAGGCTGTCTCTAAATTGTGTGCCCGCGCGCGCGCGCGCGCGCGCGCGCGCACACACACACGCACAAAAGTAAATAAAAAAAAAGATCTGAGAGTGTAGAAAGGAAGGCGGTGGGGGAATTTAGGAATAGGGACACACT
>NW_022969315.1:0-1295 GCF_012274545.1 Fukomys damarensis
CTGAAGGCGAAGGGCTGCCAAAGGGTCAAGTCCTTTTCTTTGAAATGATAGTGACTAACATTTGTAGTGCCCTCAGTTGTTTTTGTTCCAGCCTGCCCCCTTAATTAACCCCAGCAGGCAAGAGGCATAGCTGTACTTTGATTTCTAAAATGCATAGCCATCTCTCATAACTGATTCTCCTCTCTGGCAGGTCTTAGTCTTAGAAAGGAATATTGCTCCATCCCATTTCCCTCAATGAGATTTTCTTTTTCCCCAGAACGATGGTCACCAGACTGGATGAACTTCTGAACAAAACAATTGAATTACTTCCAACCTTTTGCCCACACTAGGACATTGTCCACAGAGTTAAAATACTTACTGCAGTAACTTCTGGCCTAATACAATTAAGGTAAAATGTAATTTTTACCCTATATCTACCATGAAGTTGTCATGCTTCTGTCCTTTAAATTTGCTGTTTAGAGATATAAATCTGTTTTCTTCCCCTAACCTTATATTTTAATAATCCTTTCAGAGTGAACATAGTCTGTAAAATGTGTAAGAAGAGTGCAGAAAGGACTTATAGGATGAAATATAAGCAGCCTGTTTGACTCTGAAGAATGAAAGTGAAATGTATTACTCTTCAGATAAAATCAATAAAAGTACTCTATTTCTATAGACACTATGCACAGGCTGGGTTATAGTCAAATCTTAAAGGTATTAAGGCTTCTTGCAAAAAAAGTAGGTACTTCATTGCTGGGTTTATTCAAGTAATGAAAATCTAAATAACAGGTTTTAAAAGAAAAAATTGTTATTCTACTTCAGCAGTAATATTAAAATTTCACATCACTTTTTAGTCTTTGTAGTACCTGTGCTCAGATTTTTCCAACTACATAACATTTATCCTAGGCTTCTCTTGTGTGAGACTCTTCGCCAAGCACTCTATATGTGCTAATTTATTCTCACAACCCTGCGAGGTTGGTATGTTCTTCTCTTGTGTGTAAGAAATTAAATGATGTGGCCATGCTTGCATAGCCAGGAAGCCCATTAACTATCCCATACCAGTGATCTTCTGTACATATTTAATTAGATGCTTATTCCTTTTCTCTACATCATCTATCTCTCTCTCTATATATATATAATATATTTCTTCCTATATCTGTGTATACAGACACGTATGTTCAGTTATATAGGTATGCAATGATTTCTCTGCCCTAGGGGTCCCCAACCTTGGGCCACAGATCAGTTCTGGTCCACCACCCACCCACCTGTTAGGAAATGGAATACAGAGCAAGAGGTGAGCGGCAGGAAAGTGTGAC
>NW_022969316.1:0-202 GCF_012274545.1 Fukomys damarensis
CATTTACAAACTTGTGTAAAAGAGTTACACATCTATAAAGTACTGATTATATTAATAATACAATTAATTATAAAAAGTGGTTATATTTTAGACCAATCTGAGGAGTGCTTTAAGTGTAACAATTATAGGCAATATTTGCAGATGTATACATATATAAGCCATATTGTCTGCATATAGATAGATAGATAGATAGATAGATAGA
>NW_022969317.1:0-253 GCF_012274545.1 Fukomys damarensis
AAATAAATATGGCCAAAATGAATTCACATACATCAAACTCACTTCAAATGTGAAGTCCAAATACACCAATGAGTAGAGACTGTCAGGGTTTAATAAAAAACAAACAAAACAAAGACCCAACTATTTACTGTTTATAAGAAAATAAGACTTAGTAAAGTTAAAAGGATGGAAAAAGATACACCACACACACATTAATCAAAAACAGGAGCAGACGGCAGACCTCACAACAAAGGAAAACATCAGGGATACAGAG
>NW_022969318.1:0-239 GCF_012274545.1 Fukomys damarensis
TGAGTATAACCTCAACATGCATCCATTTTCCTTTGAATGACTCTAATTTCTCATTCTTTACGGTTGAGTAGTATTCCACCTAAAATGTACCAATAAACTCAATGAGAAAAAATAAAAAATGAAAATTAAAAAAATATTGGTTGTGTTGTGTGCTGTGTGTGAATGAGGTGAATTACGAGCTTGTGTCTTCAAGTTAAAATATAATGAGAACAAACACATACACTAATTAGGGAGGAAGA
>NW_022969319.1:0-234 GCF_012274545.1 Fukomys damarensis
CTAGATCAATCATGGAAAGAGTGTCATGGTCTCTACGTTGGCTGGATCCAGGGCCCTACTAGGCAGGAAGCAACTGTAGAAGATAGACCTTCCACCCTCAGCATCCCTTAAAGATTTCTGGAGACCAGGTCTCTCAGTAGGAGGATAATACAGAGAGAAAAACTGGAAGTTATCGGGCTTCTGCCTCCACCCGCTGCAGAATGACTCCCTATCCTCTCATCTGAATCTGAGCCA
>NW_022969320.1:0-312 GCF_012274545.1 Fukomys damarensis
GATCACCTAGGAGGGGGAATAGCTGAGATGAATGGAATTTGAAGTTTTAGTTTTTTGAGGATTCGCCACATTGATTTTCATAATAGTTGTATTGGTTTACATTTCCTTCAATAGGATATAAGGATTCCTTTTTCCCACAGCCTTGCCAGCATTTGTTATTACTTTCTTTCTTGATGACAATTGTTTCTTTCTGGAGTAGATGAAATCTCAATGTTGTTTTAATTTACATTTCTCTGATGGTCAGAGACATTGAGCACTTTTTATATATTTATTGGCCATTTGTACTCGTTCCTCTGAAAAGGGTCTATTCAT
>NW_022969321.1:0-456 GCF_012274545.1 Fukomys damarensis
ATGGTACTGGTAAAGAAACAGACCTGAGGATCAATGGAATAGATTAGAAAATGCAGAAACAACACCAGACTCAGCTATCTCATCTTTGACAAAGGAGCCAACCATCCTCACTGGAGGAAAGATAGCCTCTATAATAAATGCTGTTGGAAAAACTGGCTTTCAACTTGCCAAAGATTTTTTTCATCGTGCATGAAACTAAAATCCAAGTAGATTAAAGATCTAAATATCAAAACAGAAACACTAAACTTATTGGAAAAAAATTAGGTAGAAGTCTAGAAGACATTGGCATAGGAGAAGACTTTTTGAATAAATCCCCAGCAGCACAAGAACTTGCACAAAGAATCAACAACTGGGATCTCATTTTATTAAAAAGTTTTTTGCAGTTCGAGAGCAATCACCAATAGAGCTAAGAGACAACCTATAATGTTGGAAAATATTTTTACCAGCCGCTCCTCA
>NW_022969322.1:0-878 GCF_012274545.1 Fukomys damarensis
CATATACGCACCAAATATAAATGCTCCCAACTATATAAAACAAATATTAAGTAACATGAAAAATCAAATAAGCACTAATGCAATTGTAGTCAGTGATATAAATACCCCACTATCACAAATTGACAGATCATCTAGGCAGAAAATCAACAATGAAATAATAGAACTGAACCAAGCTTTGGAACACATGGACTTAATAGATGTTTATAGAGTATTCCACCCCCAAAAATCAGAATATACATTCTTTTCAGGTTCACATGGATCATTCTCCAAAATAGACCACATACTGGCTCACAGAACAGGTCTAAATTAATGCAAAAAAAATTGAAGTCATCCCCTGTATATTTTCAGATCATAGTGCAATCAAACTGGAGATCAATAGCACAAGAAACTATAGAAACTTCACAAGCACATGGAAACTGAACAACACTCTCCTAAACAATCAATGGATTACAGAGGAAATTAAAGAAGAAATTAGACAGTTTTTACAAATAAATGAGAATGCCAATACAACATACAGGAATCTTTGGGACACAATGAAAGCAGTTCTACATGGAAAATTCATAACATTGAATGCCCACACTAGGAAAACAGAGCGGGCTCAAATAAACAACTTAACGATGAAACTTAGACTCCTAGAAAACAAGAGCAAGAAAAACCCAAAGCTAGAACAAGAGAGGAAATTATAAAGATCCGAGCAGAAATCAATGCTATTGAAACTAAGAAAACAATACAAAAAATAAATGAAATAAAGAGCTGTTTTTTTGAAAGAATAAATAAAATCGACAAACCCTTAGCGAATCTTATCCAAAAAAGGTAAGAAAAGGCTCAGAACCATGCAATCAGGAATGAAAAAGGCGAAGTCACAACAGATCCAAAAG
>NW_022969323.1:0-326 GCF_012274545.1 Fukomys damarensis
CAAACAAGTACACTCCCGAGATGGCTCCCGCAGCAAGTGCAACAAAAGTGGCTAAATGCAAAGGCCCCAGAAGTGGCCGAGCCGTATTTTTAGGAACTTACCAAACAAGTGTGGAGAAGGCAAGAGCGGAGCCTGGGTGAAGGGACCACGTTGGACTGAGCAAAGATTACAATACATTCTATTTAGAGTGCATTGCATCACCCCCCCGTCACGTGGGATTCCTGAACTTCTAAATCCTTGCGGTCCGCTGGGGAGGGAGGGAGGAGCGGGGACAGCACGCTGAGGGGCGTGTTCCGTCCCGGCCCCGCCCCAGCCCCTCCCCTCCA
>NW_022969324.1:0-1123 GCF_012274545.1 Fukomys damarensis
CAAATTGTTTGCAAAATGGCTGAAGAAAAAGATTTACATACAGAACTCAGTCTGTTATGGTATTCAATTAAACTGTAGCATCTATCTTGAGGGCCAAAATTTTCTACAGAGGTAAAGATACAAAGTGATTTAAAAGTTGGTGGGCATGGTGGCGCACTCCTGTATTCCTAGCACTTGGGAGGCTGAAGCAGGAGGATCACTGTGAGTTTGAGACCGGCCTGGGCTACATAGTGAGTTCCAGGTCAGTCTCAACTACATAGTGAGACATTGTCTCAAAAAACAAAAAGAAAAACAAAAAAAGAAAAAAAACCCCAAAAGAACATTAACAGTATCATTGCATCCACCTGTATTTTCCTTTCTGTATCATTTTTTGGGGGGGATTATCACTTTTCTGAAGTTTGAATTTAGCATTCCTTTTGGTTTTCAAATAATTTGATCATGTGTGATAAAAAGCATATTGTGCTTTTTCTTGAACTTTATAAAAACATCCATATTACTTTTTAGGACTTACGTATATTATAGTTGAGTTCATTTATTTTTACCCTTGTATACTCTGTATATTAGACTGTATATTTGAGTTTCTCTACTCTTGTATCAAAGGAGATTAGGGTTGTTTCTAAGTTTTTGACACTATGAACAGTGATACATTATACATTTTTGTATTTGTTGGTACACATCTTCAAGAGTCTAGGGTATATCACTGGGAGTGGAATTGCTGGTGTTTAATGATAAGTAAATGCCAGGCTTAATTTACTTTCCTTCCTTCCTTTCTTTCTTTTCCTTCCTTTCCTTCCTTTGTACTGGTTATCAAACTCAGGACCTTGAGCTTGCAAGGCAGGTGCGGTGCTACTGAGCTAAATCCCCAGACCTTGGCTTAATTTTCTTTTGATGGAGTTTTTCTTTACATTCTGCTTTTTATAATTCCAGTGTCTGAAATCTGTGGAATATAAATAATTTTAGTCTCTTGTTCATTGAGACTTGTTTCCCTTTTTTTGCCATTCTTTGATTTCAAGTTATATTGTTTCGTAGTCTGTTGGAATCTTAAGGACCCCAAATGGAGTTTTTTTTTGCTGCAGAAAAAATTTCTTTTGCTTCTGGTAGGTGCTAGGGTATGCCACAGACC
>NW_022969325.1:0-644 GCF_012274545.1 Fukomys damarensis
ATGTGTATTTTGCAAAATATACAAAGAACTACTACAATAAATAAAGAAAAAGACATCTGTAATAAGAATGATTCTTTACAGATATTTAAAAAATCAAGAGATGAAGGGTAGAAAACTTTATAGGCTTCAAATAATTTTATGTGTAATTATTGTTTCTTTTAGAAATACTTTCTTCTTCACTTCGAGAATGCTCTTAAATCTTTCACAGCTATTTGGTGCAAGAGTGAAAGGAGAAATAAAAGCATGAAAATGTAGCCTATTTTGGTGTAAAAGCCGAACAAGGCTTTGAAGAATAAAGAAAAATATTATAACATTAATTGTACAAGTTTAAAGTTTCCTTTTTTAAGGAAACATGTAAACAAGGCAATAATCAGGGTAATTTTCTCATGTAAATGGGGATATGGCATGGAGTGAGAATAATGCTGTTCCATTTCTGGAACTTCCTGACACAAAGCACTCTGCCTCAGGGCTATGTTATCTTCATCTGGTTATCTCCACAGCATTCAGCTTAAACATCCTCAGTACAGCCACAATCTGTGTTATAATACGCTTTGAAGTCTTCCTATGAATGTATCATGTAATCCCAGCACTCAGAAGGCTGAGGCAGGAGGATCGCTGCAAGTTCGAGACCAGCCTGGGCTACA
>NW_022969326.1:0-275 GCF_012274545.1 Fukomys damarensis
CACTGCTGCCTTGACAGCATACACAAGGCGAGTAGGAGGTAGGTGGGGTGGTGAACTTGAGGGCAGAGTTGTCAGAGCACCCGCAGCTGATAGTTCCCAGGGCCCAAAGCCTGCCTTTCCTTGGAGCATTTTGGGATGATAGTCAGGGAGACACAGCGTGGCTGAGAAGGCCAGGAGCAGCCGTGCCCTGTGGTCCCTGGCTTAGGGTACACAGCCAGGTGGAGATGGGGATACCGTAGGGAAACTGCAGAGCTGACAGCTGGCTGCTGGGTCTC
>NW_022969327.1:0-739 GCF_012274545.1 Fukomys damarensis
CGATGTGTGACTAATGAGATGCGTAGGGATCCTGAGCTAAACCTGATTGTGTTGAGATTCCTGGTCTTACTGAGACACAGAATTTCAATGAGGGCGATGATAGAGTTCTCCTACTCTGTTGTGTTAGCCGATTTAATTTGATTTCTCTGCTGCACACAAATTTAAGCGTTTCTGAGAAGTTGCATTCTTCCACTTACAAATTTTAACCGCTCTGCAGGAGGTATTTTCCTGATTGAGAAACGCAGATACTTGTTAGATACTTTGAGGAATAATAGACCAGGATTTGCCAACAGGTTCCATGCATCTTCTCTGACAGCTGCCACAGGAAGGTGGAAACGAGGCGCGATTCTCACTCTACCCTGCAGTCCTCGAACTCGTTTTTACAGGATGGTTCAGTGTTAGTCCTTGTGCAATAAAAATTCTGGCTCCTTACAAACCCTGTAATAATACTTAATACATTTTCTTTCCTTACCTTTAATCACCTCTGTTTATAATTTGAAACATTATTTTGAATATTCAAATGAATTCCTCACATTTTTCAATTTTCAATATTTTTTATTGATGATATACATTTATAATTTTATGAATTTTATATGGACAATATTTTTACAGCATGGGTTTTATCCTTCCAACAGTTAGAAAAGCCAATTTTTACTCAATATAATAAGATATTTATCTTGTGTTTGCTACAGGTAATATTTCTTTATTCCTGCCTTTAAAAGCATAAACTTTTAAGAAA
>NW_022969328.1:0-229 GCF_012274545.1 Fukomys damarensis
AGCCGACTTGTGAGAATACCAAAGCCAGTCTTTAATGGGGCCTGTACCAGCACAGGGGTATAACTGACCTAGATAAGATTCGCCTTAAAGTCTGAGCAGGGCACCGTGACAGGTTCTTGTCCCCAAGAAGCCTGGATCGATGAGTCCATCTACTTCAGTAACGACATTCAGCCTGGTAAGGTGCCTCTGAAAGTTGAACAAAAGTTTCTGCCGTGGTGGGAGAAGATAA
>NW_022969329.1:0-208 GCF_012274545.1 Fukomys damarensis
CTCCACAGCCCTTCCTCCCTGACCCAATCAGAGTGACAAGGCCAGCAGGACCTCGGTTTGTCATTGCAGTACTAAGGAGGCTGGGGCAAAAAGACCACAAGTTCAAGGCCAACCTGGGCAGCTTAGTGAGACCTTGTCTCAAAATAAAAAAGGGCTGGGAATACAGCTCAGTACCCTGGTTGCCACCTGCAGTACTATATCCCCCCAC
>NW_022969330.1:0-200 GCF_012274545.1 Fukomys damarensis
CTTGAGATCAACTGAGTGGCAACTACAGTTTCATAGGTGACTTTATTGTGAAGAGTAAAAAGTAAATAAAATATTTTTATGCAAAACATTGATCAATATTGTGTGAATAGTTCAGTTTCTTCTCATTTTTAATGCTTATTTCTTACAATGACTTTTCAGAAGAGGTTTCTGTAAAAAATAGAGCATTACATTTTGATGAA
>NW_022969331.1:0-246 GCF_012274545.1 Fukomys damarensis
CAGATTGCACATAGAGCTAATTCATGTGAAAGAGTTTTGTAGCAACAAAGAAAGTGGCTATGGTTAAGGATGTGAAACATCAAATGATTCATTACTAGAGTGTGTATGCTTAGGGACCAAGAAGAAAAATCCTGAGAGATGGAAAGAAAACAAGGACCATGTTCAGGACTTTGTAAGACATAATGAAAATTTTTACCCTTATTCTGTTTGGAGGAATTAAAGAAGGAGATATCCTTTTAATTGATG
>NW_022969332.1:0-384 GCF_012274545.1 Fukomys damarensis
ATTACGCTGCAATTCCTTCTATATCTGTAAAAAGAAGGGAATTTCATTGCTGAAAGTATTTCCTAAATACACTATGACTGGTCTGAACAATGTTTTCCGTCAATATAATTATACCAAGCTTCTTCTTATTTTAGCTACACAACTCAACATTAAATAATTTTAAAAAATCTATATTTATTAGCCAGGGATTTAGCTCAGTGATTCTGTTTCCTGCCTCTCAAGCGCAAGGACCCGAGTTTGATCCCTGGTACTGGGGATATTTCTCTTTAAAATGGAAATTCTGAACACATATAGTATGTTAACTTTTGCTATGATTTACACGCTTTCATACAATTTGTAGATGATAACTCTAAGGTATCTACAACTATGCTTCAAAAATCTCCT
>NW_022969333.1:0-347 GCF_012274545.1 Fukomys damarensis
TGTGTTGACCTTGTATCTGGCTACTCTACTGAATTTGGTTATTAAGTGTAGAAGAGTTTTGGTGGAGTTCTTGGGGTCTTCCAGATATAGGATCATGTCATCTGCAAATAACAATAGTTTAACTTCTTCATTTACCACCTTTATTACTTTTATTTCTTTCTCTTGTCTAATTGCTGTGGCTAATATCTCCAGAACTATATTGAACAGGAGTGGTGATAGTGGACATACTTGTCTTGTTCCTGATTTTAGCATGAATATTTTCAGTGTTTGACCATTTAGCATGATATTTAATGGCTGTTGGTTTTTCATAGATAGCCTTTATCAGGTTGAGATAAAGACCATCTATT
>NW_022969334.1:0-221 GCF_012274545.1 Fukomys damarensis
AAATGTATCTAAAAATACTTTTGTATTTTAATTCTAACATCATAGCAAAATGACTTGAAATAATATATTTTTAATATCCAAGGATGATTGTGTGACTTTTAACTACTAAATAAAGATGACATAAAGCTCCACTGTAGAGGTGAACACTTACAAAAGACAACACCATTAGTCCTCAAACCGTAGGGATACCAGTGACCTTTGCTACAATAAAATAATATAAC
>NW_022969335.1:0-212 GCF_012274545.1 Fukomys damarensis
AGCTGATTACAAAGACTTTTCCAAAAATTGAAGACTGTATTTACTGATTTGAAAGAGCCATTTCGTGCCCAGCACAATGAATGAAAAAGGTTAATAGGACTCACTATTATGAGTTCCAAACACCAAGATTAAAGCAGGAGACATGCCTATAATCCCAGCACTCAGGAGGCTGAGGCAGGAGGATTGCTGTGAGTTCAAGACCACCCTGGGCT
>NW_022969336.1:0-206 GCF_012274545.1 Fukomys damarensis
CAGGGCTGCAGGGGAGGGGAGGAGAGGCTGGAAAGCCGGCACCAGAGCCATAATGTGCGAGTCGCTGGGCAACACATGTCAAGCATACTAAAAGGTCAAATCCATCACCATGTCGCTGGCTTATGATGAAGACTGAGGACGTAAAGAGCGTGTGTCAAACCCTTAGAGCAGTAGCGGCAAACCTGTGGCACGCACATCGCAGCGGG
>NW_022969337.1:0-302 GCF_012274545.1 Fukomys damarensis
GGGTTAGGGTTAGGGTTATGATTAAGGTGAGTGATAGCCTTGGAATTTCTGTATCTGTGTTTGCGGATGGTTTCATAGTTAGTATCACCATGAGATTTCGCCTTAGTGCTAGCCACAGGTCAGGATTTCTAGTACCAACTTATGAGAACTTAGGAATCAGGTTTTGAGTTAGGGTTCAGGTTAGGATTGATGAGCATGATAGGGAAGGTATTAATGTATTAGATAATATGCATGTGAGGAAAAAGGAGAGGGCAGGGACATTTTTGAATTTGGGATGTACTGGATGTATCACAGGACCTGAA
>NW_022969338.1:0-267 GCF_012274545.1 Fukomys damarensis
ACCAAGGCCTACAGACTGGGTTCTTCAGGGTATCCTTAAACAAGGCATGTCAGCAATCCCTTGCATGAGTCGGTGCGTTAAGCCAGGGTCAGGTACACAACAAGGAACCACTGGGCATCTGCTGAAGAGTAGAGCAGGGCTTCTTTGCTGTTAGGAGAGTATCCTAGGGGCCAGAGACCTAGTACAGAGAGTATTATGTGATAAACCTTCCACTCCGGAAATAGTATGCTCTTCAAATTGGAGACTTTTGCTTCTGGAAAACGGCAC
>NW_022969339.1:0-247 GCF_012274545.1 Fukomys damarensis
TCATAAAAGCATCTTTCTTTTAAAATTTCTTTTCAGCACCTAAAAAGCTGCATTTATTTTGAAATTCTATTTGCATCACAGTTTTCTCCTGGAGATTACACAGCAGGACACAAAACATACCACGGTTGGAAGGACAAAAAACATGAAGAATAAGCCGGTCGTGGTGGCTCAAGCCTGTTATTCCAGCACTTGGGAGTCTAAGGCAGGAGGGTTGCTGTGAGTTCGAGACCAGCCTGGGCTACATAGT
>NW_022969340.1:0-242 GCF_012274545.1 Fukomys damarensis
ATCTGAGGCAGTGGTGTCGGAACGAAGCAAAAGGCGCAGAGGTGAGATGCCCTGTTTTGTTTTTTTTTTTTTTCCCCTGGTACCATGAATTGAACTCGGGACTTTGCACTTGCCAGGCAGACGCAGCGCCACTGAGCTACATTCCTGGCCCCTGTTCTGCTTAGTTTGTGGTGGTATTGGGGGGCTGAACTTGCTCAGACTTGCATAGCTGATTGAGTGTGGAAAGAGGATGAAACAAAAGG
>NW_022969341.1:0-227 GCF_012274545.1 Fukomys damarensis
GCTGTGGGTCAAGAGTTTGATGCTGTTTTTCTACACCTAATCTCTCCTCATCAGGTCACTGCTTCTTGATGGCTGATTATGGCAGGGACGCAGGCTCTCCCTCCTGCAAAACAAGAGACTCTTGTGAGGATCACCTTTACCCAGGGATTCCTGATGGCCCCACGGATGTTCCTCAAGTTCTCAGACAGTTCAGTAAATGTCCCCTTAGTCCCTCTTCCTCTCTCCTT
>NW_022969342.1:0-233 GCF_012274545.1 Fukomys damarensis
CTTTGGCTTTAAACGGCTAAGCGGCCAGAGCAGCTGTTTCCCGCGGAAAACTGCACTTTAAACAGCAGAAGCCCTCTGCAAAGTGCGTTTGTGTTCTAGCGTCACACTGAATCTTTCCGCAAGTATACAGAGTTCTTGAAGGTGGTGTGCACTCAGAACTGCTAGGCACACTCTTAGGCCTGAAGGGCTTCTCTGCTAAAAGGGCCTCACAACAGTGTGTCAATCTCTGCCAG
>NW_022969343.1:0-656 GCF_012274545.1 Fukomys damarensis
AAGTGGGTCCCACACCAGTGGGCTCTGTCCTTCTCTCTAACCATGAGGCGGAGACAGCCCTGGAACATTCCTACTCCAGACAGACACCCAGACTCAGAATCTGAAAATGCCTTCCTGTACAAGAGCTCCATCTTTGGATTCATGTCTGGTTTCATTTGCGCTTCTTCAGATGATGCTACAGGTGGAAAGGTGGGACTGGGTGGACAACACAGTTCCAGGATTTTAATGTAGCTGCTTAGAAAGAAGCACTTTGCTTTGCAAATATTCACCAATCTCCTGAAAGTTAGGTAGTTTTATTCCTGAAGACTGATCTGCTCTTCAGATCTTCGACTGAAGTGGATCAGATAAACTAAATAAACTACCGAGACCACCATATTGAACTTTGTTAGCCTTTCACTAGCTTCCCAAATGAAAGGATGCTACTTGATTACACTTTGTTTTTGCTTTTGAAATTAGCTCTTAACCAAAGGAGAGGCTTTGCCAAAAGCCCTTTGTATGTTTTTTGATGTCATATTCATATTACAACATCAGTAAAGTGATACAAGCTGGAAAGTCCAGGGTAAGTATATATATATATATATATATATATATAACACAAGCTGGAAAGTCCAAGGTAAGTATTTACCTAATATAATATTATATGAACTAAAATATAT
>NW_022969344.1:0-995 GCF_012274545.1 Fukomys damarensis
GCACCTTTCTCTGTGGAATACTTCATATTCAGGAAACACACTCCTTTGGTTTCAAAGGGCTAATCTGGGAAAGAAGGTGTTTCCTGGGAAATACTGCAGTTTATACCACAGAAGCACTATGTAGAGTGCATTTGTGTTCCTACCTCTACTTGAAAAATATCTGCCATATACAGACTTCTGAAGGCTTGTGTGCACTCAGACCAGCTAGGCAATCTCTTAGGCCTTAAGAGCTTTTCTGGTACAAGTGCCTCACAACAGTGTTCCAATCTCTGACATTCAGAGACCATAAAAAAAGAAGAAACACAGTTACAATGCACATAAGATCTGGATTTCACTGGTAAACTGACAGAGTTGCACCACCTTTCTATGTGGAGTACTTCCCATTCTGGAAACTAAGCTCTTTGGTTTCAAAGTCTAAGGGGCGAAAGAAGATATTTCACGGGGAAAACTGCGGTTTCAACTGTAGAAGCACTATGCAGAGTGCATTTGTATTCGAAACTCAAACTGAATCTTTCTCCAAGTAATTGTAATTCTGCAGGCTTCTGTGCACTCAGAGCAGCTCGGCACTCTCTTGGCCTTAAGGGCTTTTCTTGTACAAGTGCCTCACAACAGTGTTTCAATCTCTACCAGGCAGAGACCTAAAAACAAAAAAGCAATAAGTTTTAGTCATTATAAAATGTGGACTTCACTGGTAAACTCACAGTGTTGGAGGACTTTTCTCTGTGGAGTACTTCACATTCAGGAAACTCACAGCTTTTGTTTCAAAGCGCTAAGCAGTGAAAGAATCTTTTTCCAGGGGAAAGCTGCACTTTAAATTGCAGAAGCACTCTGCAGAGTGCGTTACTATACTAACCTAAAATTGAGCCTATCTCAAAATTTGCAGAGCTCCGGAGGTTTCTGTGCACTCGGAGCATCTAGGCACTCTCTTAGACCTTAAGGGCTTTTCTGGTAAAAGCGCCTCACAACATTGTTTCAATCTCTGCCAGCCAGAGACC
>NW_022969345.1:0-571 GCF_012274545.1 Fukomys damarensis
GGGGGGGGCATCATTTTGTTCAGTTTTGCTTGTTCTCTAGGTGACCCTGATGTGGGTAGGAGTGGAAACCCCGACCACGCCCAGAGCCCTCACTGTGTGGATGAGGACTCTGCAGCCCCGGGGTCAAGGCACTCGCCACGGCTGTGTGGTGCATAGCAGGACTGCGGCATGAACCCAGCCCAAGGTACTGAATCCTAGTCCAGTGCTCTTTCTATCACACGTGGCAGAGGTTAAAAGGAAATTTTTTGTTAGGGACCTGACGCTGCCATCACAGGCTTCATTTTCCTGGGGCTTCTTGGCTCTTAAAGACCTCATGCTCTTATCTTTAGTTTCCCTTCCCCCCCAGGCCACAGCGGTCTGGAGAGGTTAAACCGGTTTCTCCAGGACCAAACCCATAAAGGGCAACCTGGCCTGTGATAGGTTAAAAGTAGCTCACTCCTCATAAATAACAACAGCCCAGCCCAAAAATGATAAAAGGACCTTCCTGTCTTTGTGCTCTTTCTCTCTGCTCTCTCTCTCTTCTTCTTCCCTGTCTCCCTCTCTGCTCCCACTCCCTGAATAAAGTCTCCAG
>NW_022969346.1:0-326 GCF_012274545.1 Fukomys damarensis
TACAAACAAAAAGGACTACACTTGTACTCCCCCTAAGAAGTGGACTTCACTGGTAAACTCACATTGTTGCAGAACCTTTCTCTGTGGAGTACTTCACATTCATGAAACTGACAGCTTTCCCTTTAAACAGCTAAGCGGCAAGAGAAGCTGTTTCCAGGGGAAAACTGCACTTCAAAAGGAAGAAGCCCTCGGCAAAGTGCGTTTGTGTTCTAATGTCAAACTGATGCTAACCCCAAGTATACAGAGTTCTGGAGGCTTATCTCCACTCAGAGGTGCTAGGCACTCCCTTAGGCCTGAAGGGCTTCTCTGCTAAAAGTGCCTCACAA
>NW_022969347.1:0-283 GCF_012274545.1 Fukomys damarensis
AGACTTAACAGGTATGTAATTTCTTTAAATATTTTAAGTGACATTATCTTTTCTGTTTTTTTTCCCCTGAAAGAACTTCCAAGTCAGTGTGATTAATTAGAAACAGAAAGTTTTTTTTTCCAGAGTTTCTTACTGAACCAAATGACACTCTGTGCCGCATAAAATGACCTTTTCTATCTTCATTTTCTTTCTTTCCACTGTAGAGCAAATGAGAACCGAGCAACACAACAAAGCTATCATATAAACATAGTGACAGTTGTCATAGTTTTCATTGCATGTGTGA
>NW_022969348.1:0-218 GCF_012274545.1 Fukomys damarensis
ATGTTGAGATTAGAAGTAAAAAGGTGGATGTCAGGGGTGTAGCTCAGTGGTTCTGGTGCCTGCTTTGCAAACTCAAGGACCCAAGATCAATCCCTGGTATTAAAAAAAAAAATTCTAACAGGTAATCAAAATATATGGTGAATATTTATGGCCAGAGATTTAGCTCAGTGGTTCTCTGCCTATCTCAAAAGTGCAAGGTCCCAAGTTTGATTCCCAGT
>NW_022969349.1:0-850 GCF_012274545.1 Fukomys damarensis
AATGAACAACCTGTAACATTTGTCTCCTATCCAAATGTGAAGGCCATAACAGTGATGAGAAAGCCAAAAAATGCTTCTAGCTTCCGCAAGCCTAAAGGGAAAATGCAACTGTGATCTTCCTGTAGCCACACGATTAAAAGTATCTCCTTTGGTTGACTCCTCCATTCCCACCTTCCTCACCATGTTTGTCCAAAGAGAGAAATACAAAAGTATCTATGATAATGATGAGTAGAGGAAGCCTAGGTTAGAAATAAGACGTACAGCTGGGCCGGGGATTTAGCTCAGCGGTGCCGCAGCCTGCCTCGCAAGTACAAGGTCCTGAGTTCGATGCCTGGTGCAAAAAAACAGAAATAAGACATGCAGATAAAAGGAAAGAAATACTGAAAAACACCCTCTTTCTGACTACTATCCTCATATGGAACTCTGAGAAAACCTGGGATTGGGGTAGGCAGGACACAGGCAGGAAGCCAGGCCTTGGTAATGGAGGATCATAGCACCAACTTGGGCTGGGGATACAGCTCAAAGGTAGAACACTTGTATAGTATGTGCCAGGACATGGATTCAGTAACCAACACTGCCAAGACCGGGGCGGGGGGAGTTAGATATTTAAGGTCTGGAGATTTAGCTCAGTGATAAAGTGCTTATCTAGAACCCATGAGGCTAAAACAAAACAAAACAACAAAGAGCAGAGAATGAATTTAATTACACTCCAACTCCACTTTAAAGTCTAGTGTATCAGAGATTTGGACACCAAGCTGAAAAATAAGATCATACCCTCAAGAAGCTTACTACCGTCCCAATGATGAATGTAACTGTACTGTATACCTAAAAAGTACCAATAAACTCAATG
>NW_022969350.1:0-1083 GCF_012274545.1 Fukomys damarensis
CCTTTATGACCTACCCCTATCTTTTATTAGTACTGCTATCTCTTCTACTTAAATTCAAATCATTGCATTCATAAAAGTATTTATTTCATCTTCATATTGTTTTAAAATTCCTCAATTTTGTGTGGGAATTCTGTATTTTCTTCTAAACTGACTGCCTAGGAAGATAATATTAAGCTGTCCTTCAAAAGCAGAGATTGAACGTTTCACTAAAGCCTGTCAGTTTTACATTAGTAAAATTAACTATCACCTTTTATAAACCCATAAGCTTCATCCACCTAAACTGTGCATCTCTCTTATGATCCCTGCAAAATTTTATTTCATTTCTTTTTATACATAGCTCTTCATTTTTAATGCTATGGGATCTTGATTACACAAACTACATTTTGTTCATTTTTATGCCTATTAGATATACTATAGTACTTGGCCTAGACAAAGTTGAGAATTTGTGTGTCAGCTTAAGAAATTCCCTCAGCTTTTATTTAAAAGTCTATGACCACTGATTACTAACTAACTCTGATGTGGGAGAATGTTATGACCTGTACCTAAATGTCTTGCCCAAGCTTCACGTGCTTCTAGGTGGAGCTTTTCAAAAGTGGCTGGGTAGAGGGTATGTGAGTGAGTATGACTTAAGGGTGGGTGATGACCAAATTAATCCACTTATCGTTTTAGCTCAGTTCTGGGTGTACATAATGGAAAGGTCCTCCTTGGGTGTGGGTGGCACCATGCAGTGGGCTCGTAGTCTGTCTGGAATAAAAGGGAAAGGGAGACTCCCTGTTTGCTGCTTCCTGCTTTTCCACACCAGAGACTTTCTCCTCTGACATGCCTCTCTCTGCTATGCTGGCCTGTGCTGAGCCAGCTAACCAAGGTCCAAAACCTCTGCAAACTATGAGCTCCACTTCACTTTGACTCCTCTAACTCATGAGTTTTGAGTATATGTCCCAGGAACAAGGATATAATGAAGAGAGGATAATTTTAACCACTTTGTTATTTATACCATTTAAATGTATTATGGACATATTAATATTACAGAAATAACATGCAGATTTAAAAAGGTAGTGCGTAACACTTGACATTTAGTAAGGG
>NW_022969351.1:0-249 GCF_012274545.1 Fukomys damarensis
AAAAAACAAGGGCCGGGGATTTGGCTCAGCGGTTGGTGGCCTGCCTTGCAAGTGCAAGGACCCGAGTTCAATCCCCGGTACCAAAAATAAAAAATTTAAAAAAAAAATGAGATTATCGTGCTAAGCAAAATAAGCCAGACTCAGGATGTTCAACTATTGCATGTTTTCTCTTACATGAGAAAAAATAAATATAAATCAACAAAATAAAGGAGAGATGACAGGAAATTAGAAGTTAGACTCTTAGAGGGG
>NW_022969352.1:0-236 GCF_012274545.1 Fukomys damarensis
ATAAAGAATGAGAAACTAGAGATATTTACAGCTGAGTGGATGCACATTGAAGACATACTCTTAGATGAAATTAATAGGACACTCGTGTAAATACCATATAGTTTCTCTGGTGCGATAAACTAAAAGTTTAATTAAGGGTCACAATGTATAATTGATACTTTATAATAGGAAGAAAAGGTCTAAAGGTCCAGTATTGGGCAAAAGGAAGGTGTAGAGAAAAGGTAAAAAGGGAAGAG
>NW_022969353.1:0-203 GCF_012274545.1 Fukomys damarensis
TTATCCATTCATCTGCTGATGGGCTTCTCAGCTGTTTCCGGAGCTTGGCTACTGCAAACCACACGACCCTACACATAGGTACGCAGGTGTCACTATCGTGTGATGTCTTGAATTGTTTCAGAAATGTACCCAGGCGAAGCTCAGCCAGGTCAGACGGTATTGCTGCTTTTAGTTTTTTGAGGAACTTCCACGCCTATTTACAT
>NW_022969354.1:0-337 GCF_012274545.1 Fukomys damarensis
GAATGTTCTGAGGGGAATTAATGCCAGTGTGTCTTATACTATGATACATTTTAAAGATTTAAACATTTCTTGTATACATAGCATATCTGAAAAATTAAAAAGAAATTTTTCATCAAAGGATATGAATAGTCAATTCTCAGAATAGGAAATTTGAATAGCGAAAAAATTTTCAAAAGCACACACACAAATGAGTGCAAATAAAACTGCGGAGATCTGAATATCATTGGCTATAATAACATCAATATCCTGCATGTGGTGGCCTGCTGTAGTTTTACAAAATGTATGAGATGGGAAATTAGCAAAATGCACAAGGGCTCTCTCTTCATTTTATTTTGGG
>NW_022969355.1:0-544 GCF_012274545.1 Fukomys damarensis
TGAACTCACAGTGATCCTCCTGCCTCGGCCTCCCAAGTGCTGGGATTACAGGTGTGTGCCACTATGCCCGTCAATGCCAGTGTATTTTTGAGTAGGTGCTCTCAGTCATAATTTTAAAAATATGAAGTGAATCATAGATAAAAGGCTAATATAAAACCTCTCACAATTCAAGATGTTGTGTGTGTGGGCAAAAACCTGCTGGAAAAGCGGGTAAAACATGAAACATAGGGCCTGGGAATGAAGCTTCGAGGTACATGTCTGATGTGTATATGGTAGGCCTGGGTTCAATCCCCAGCCCCAAAGGGAAAGAAAACACACAGTCTCACTCATGATAAGAGGAATGGACAGTAAAATCTCATCCAACATATTAATGGAAATTTCAGACATGCAGACATTGTGTTGGTGAGACTCATGGGTGATAGGCATGCTTTCATAAGCTAGTGAGGCTGAATTTGGCAATATCTGTGCGTGTGTTTACCCTTTGACCTTAATAATCCTCATCAGCACAGCACTGTCTGTGATAGAAAATTTGGGACCAAAGCTG
>NW_022969356.1:0-217 GCF_012274545.1 Fukomys damarensis
TTAGCAGTGTCTTTCTGCCCCTTTTACGTTATTCAGATGACTTAGGATGGGCAGCACTCACACATTTAATCCTAGTGCCCTTAAGTCTAGTATTGCATTATGAATTGATTCTAGTGTCACAAACTCTAGATCAAGCCACCTCTGAAAAAAGCCGATGACCATATGAGGCTTTGGGGAGACATCTAGACACAAACCATAACAAGAGGAAATTGAAAAC
>NW_022969357.1:0-210 GCF_012274545.1 Fukomys damarensis
GACTGCACCAGTCTGTAGCTACAGACTGCTGCTTGCTCAGTTACAGAGTCATTAAGCACTAAGGCAAAACAGACTGTACGTGATCAGGTAAAAGATTGTCATGGGTCTAAGTTAACATAGAAGAGAGGGAAGAAGAGGATGAGAGAACTGTTTAGGAGACAACACCAATAGAACCAGGTTGAGCTGCTGTAAGACAGGGTGACAGTGAGG
>NW_022969358.1:0-313 GCF_012274545.1 Fukomys damarensis
GAACTTGTGATCTTCCTGCCTCACCCTGGCAGGGTGCTAAGATCATAGGCACACGCCACTACGCTCAGATATATTCATTCTGATGCAAACTTTTACTTCAAAATACTGGAATATGTTTTCTATTCAGTTCTTTAGAGCAAGCTAACAAGAACAAGAGCAACAGAAAGAAGCAGGAAGAAAAGAAAAAAATCCATCTTTACGTTACTCTACTTGAACTGGTAGTGTACTTCTACAGAATATTTTAAGAACAGTAGTTACTACAGCTTCTATCTATCAGCTGCCAGGCATTCTTTGTTCAGCATTTCACACCGAA
>NW_022969359.1:0-274 GCF_012274545.1 Fukomys damarensis
CTCAAAATGGGCACCTTTTGATTCTGACCAGGGCATCTCACATGGGAACAGGGTCGTGACTCTTCTAGATCCCAGAATCAGGGTCATCTGTCAAACACCTTTGGGATTCCTGAACTTGATCACTACCACCAGCCCCTCATGAGCAAGATTCTAGGCACACTGGAGGGTCATTGAAGTCTGCCTTCATGTACTGAAATGACTGCTAAACTTCAAGGTCACACAGCTTGAGTTTCACCCCTAGTATGACTACTATGTAAGCTTGCATAAGTCAGCT
>NW_022969360.1:0-1255 GCF_012274545.1 Fukomys damarensis
GAAAGGTTTATTTTGGCTCACAGTTTGTGGAGGTTTCAGTCCATGTTCATCTGGTCCCAAAGCGGGATCACATAGCAGAGGGACATCACAGAAGAAAAACAGTCCATGGTGTGGCGGACAGAAAGGAGTAGCCTTCCTACTGCTTTCTCTTTTTATTCTATCCACACTACAAGCCTATTAGGTGGCACCACTCACACCCACGGTAGGTCTTCCATCTTCAGCAAATCCATCATCCACACCCAGAGCTCTGCTAAATCAACCAGTGAACAATCCAGTATAACACACCCATGGTTAAGTACTGCACATCCACGATCCAGTCACTATGAGTCCCATCTACGAGCGCACCTGGCTTTGAGGGGACATCTAGATATCAGCCATAGCAATCATAAAATCATCTTGTCACAAAGAGGAAAAAATCCCCAAACTTCTCAAATTGAAGAAGAAGAAGAGAAAAGGAAAAGGAAGGGGAAGAGGAAAGGAAGAGGGGAGGAGGAGTGGTGAGGGATGGTGGCACACTCCTATAATCTCAGTGTTCAGGAGGCTGAGGTGGGAGGATTGCCATGAGTTCAAGGCCAACTGGGCTACGTGGTGAGTTCAAGGCCATCCTGAACTACATAGTGAGACCCTGTCTCAAAAAAAAAGAAAAAGAAAGGAGGAAGAGAGAAAGAGGAGAAGAAATAATCTACATTATAGCAAGCTTTCTAATGACAGCATTAAATCCTGTAATTTAGTCAGAACTATACAAACTTAAATTTTTAATTATAGCTATAAATAAAATGACAAGATAAGGTCTTATACATAAAAGTGACTTTTTTTGGTACCGGGGATCAAACTCTGACCCTTGCATTTGCAAGGCAGGTGCCAGAACCACTGAGCTAAATCCCCGGCCCATGACTTTCTTTTAATTAATTCCTTGCAAAAATACCCAAAGTAGAATTATTACCTTAGAGGCAATTCATATTTTTAAGAAGCTTGAAACATGTCTAAATTGCTTTCTAAAAAAAGATTGTTGGAGAATGAATTTATACATATTTTCCTTTAGGTAGCTTTTACTCCTTTTTAATTTTGAATTCTGAAGCTTATAGAAAGTTCTAAGATTAGAATACAGGATTTCCATACATTCTTCATAATTCTTCTGTTTGTCACATTTACCTATCACATTTTTCTCTTTCTCTCTGTCTACGCCCATACTTATGTACAGGGTTTCACCATGTGAATACACACACACACACACACACACACACACACACACACA
>NW_022969360.1:2181-2653 GCF_012274545.1 Fukomys damarensis
TTCATAATACAGGAAGACCTTATGCACAAGCTGAAATTCCTATAGAAATGCTCCTTTTTACTAAAATGCATGGCTGTGTTAGTGCTTGCAGTAATCCTGCTGTACTTTTCTGCATGGAACTTTAAAAATAAAGGAGACAGGGTCTCACTATGTAGTTGAGGCTGGTCTTGAACTCACTGTGTAGCCCAGGGTAGCCTTGAACTCACAGTGATCCTCCTGCCTCAGCTTCTTGAGTGCTGGCATTACTGGTGTGCATCACCATACTCAGCTAAATTTTTTTAAACATTAAACTTTTGAAAAGCTGTGTGGGTGGATTAAAAATCTGCAAGGATATTTCTCCAGGTGTTAATAAAATGTGATGATGATCACTACCCTCCAGATGCAACTTCGTTATTTCTTCCGTGAAGTGAGCTTTGAGTAACAGGCAATGCCTCCAGAGTCTCTGTTGTCCAAGAGGAAGGCAGGAGCACAG
>NW_022969361.1:0-792 GCF_012274545.1 Fukomys damarensis
AAAAAAAAAAAAGATGTTTCCAATGATCACAATTTGAAACACCTGAGGGATTTTGAAGGCGGGATTTTACTAGGCAGAGGAATGGAAGAAACAGATGAGCAGACTAAAGGAGAGAAGGTTGTGAAACAGACATCAGAAGTGATTCATCTTAGCAGTCTTTGAGTATGAAAGTGCTTTGGAAATAGTACCAACAGGAACATAGACAGCAGCTTGAGAATAGCTACATATATCATGGTTGTGAAAGTGATATTGAAATCCAGGTCTTCACGATACATGCATGGTGATTAAAGACTTGATCATGGATGAAATAATTTTGGATGAGGATCATATGAGAGAAGAACAAATTCCAAATCTGTGCATCAAAAAATGCTATGCAAAATGTGAAGTGGAAAATGGAAAAATGTGAAGTAACAGGAAGTGAGCCAAAAACTGGTTTTAAAAAAAGTAATAGTGAATTGTGCTGAAATAAAACTATTTCATATTTCATATATTGACGTTGGTGTTTCTCAGAGGAAGGTACATAGACAAACAGAGAAATTGTATCAGTAGTAAAATTAAAATTGAATTGAGGTTAATTTATGAAAGTAGAAAACAATCTTTTAAAAATATAATTAAAGGAGAATATAAAGCTTTGGTTAAATAAATAAATGGAGTGAAAATAAAATGTTGTGTTCGTGTGGTGATTGTAAGGCTCAATGCAAGGCAACAAGTTACATAGCTTAAAGAGCAAGCATTACTGAGAAGTCAGGAAGAGTTGTGCCATAGAGTAGAAAGACTGGTCTTTAGTAGAAA
>NW_022969362.1:0-360 GCF_012274545.1 Fukomys damarensis
CCCACGTGTTTCCCTACATCGTGTCCCGGAATCTGGGTGCCCATTGATAGAATCCACTGACTAAGAGGAGGGACTCCACAAGCAAGATAGAAGGACAAAAACCTGGGCTATCACAGTAAAAATAGGGAGGACCAGAAATACTTTGCAATGTCATTGCATTTAGATTGAACTGATCTGTTATGTGATAGAAGAAGGAAGCAAGAATTTTATGCCATTTTCAGAATTCCATAGGTGTGCACAGGATTGGGCCAAATAGTAATCATTTTGGTCCCCGAGGACCATATTATCTCTGTCATAGTTGCTAATGTAGTAGCAGAAAGCAGCTAAACACAACACACTAATGAATGAATGAATGAATGA
>NW_022969363.1:0-702 GCF_012274545.1 Fukomys damarensis
ACTGATAAAGAAATGTGGTCGATCATTTCAGAATCCAGGCATTTGAAACTCCATGAACAGAAGGTGCTGGCCACATGGGTGCTTGGTGTCCGGCACTTTGAATGTCGAGGATGTATTAATCGAAGGCTGAATTGATTGTATAGCCTCAGCTGAGCCAGTTTCTGATGTTTTCCTGTTCTGGGCCTGAGTTTTAACACATCGTGCCCTCTTGACTGTTAAACATATCCCCACAATTTTTTCCTCTCAAGTGCTCCTTTAGTATTTTGGTGCCCTAGTAGACTTTTCCCTGCTTTCAGCCTACATGCATAAACTTATTTCTCATCCTCATCAATCGCCACAAAGGACAAGGAAGCAAAATCTAAGCGCTTCAAAGTGGTTTCTCGTTGTTTTTTGGTCTGCTTCCCAATGCAGTTTGCTGCAGTTTTCTTGCTTTTGTAGCCAGGACAGTTTGACTCAGTTACATGTGCTCAGACATTTGACCTCCAGCAGAAGGCTTATTCCATCCAACAAAGAGTCACTAATGTTGAGAACTCACATTTATGGTTTACAGATGTTTTTTAGTATAAGGGACTTTCTTTAATGTGGATAATTGCCTTTTTAAAAAAATCCATAAATATAATTTAATAACATACCAATGTAAATTTTGACACTACTTAGTAAATATTTGCACATGTGATAAATGGCAAGTATGAACTTTTTTCT
>NW_022969364.1:0-384 GCF_012274545.1 Fukomys damarensis
GGTCCTTGGAAATACCCAGTGCATCCCAACTTCATGAAAGACACTGCCCTCACCTTCCCTCTGACACGCACACTACCCGGTAGGCGAATGCCTTCTGGATCGTGCTCACCAACCCTAACTCTAATCCTAAACCACCACCTCATTCCTAAGCTCCCAGCAGGCGGTACTTGGAATCTGGCACAGGGGCTGAGCCGAAGGCGCAATCTCATGCCGCTACCAACTAGGGAAGCCAAACGCCAATAGCCAGGGAGAGCAACTGCCAGCTTATCACCCACCGGAATCCTGTCTATCCCCAGCGTTAACTAGAACCCTGACCAGAGAGGAGGGACTTCTACTCCGACGTCATTCCTCAGCCTTGACGTCCAAATAACACCGACACCCACC
>NW_022969365.1:0-224 GCF_012274545.1 Fukomys damarensis
TTTGTGTCTTCTTTAATTTTTCCTGGTTATTATGACTAGACACATCAATTTTATCATTTTTTTATTTTAATTTTTTTTTGTACCCAGGATTGAACTCAGGACCTTGAGTTTATGAAGCAGGTACAGCACCATTGAGCTAAATCACAGCCCTTATTTTATCAATTTTTGAAAGAGAACTACCTTTTAGCTTCATTGATTTTTTTCTCTTGTTTTTATTTAGTTCT
>NW_022969366.1:0-801 GCF_012274545.1 Fukomys damarensis
GGAGTGTTGGGCCAGCTTCATCTCTTGGATTTGTCTGAGTCCTTGACTGTCTATACCTCTTTCGTTCTTCAACTAGTGGTTCTCTGTTGTGTCCTTCAAGATATGGGAGTTTATTCATTGGCTGGCTCTGGGGAGCATTGAATCATTCATGATGGAATTCATTTTTCTGAATAGAAGGTCTGAGTTTTACCAACTTCCTTGAGTTTGATTTATGCTACTGTCAGCTTTGCATTAATCTTGCATCTGAGCAGGTGATTTGTGACTCCCTTTGAACTATGTTTATCTGGGAACATGTTGGTCCTGATATTTTTGTTGTGTTATCTCTGTAATCTCATCCAGGGCTATTTGTTTTCTTGTGTTTCTGTGTTTCTGCTGTTTTTATGGGTGTATTGAGGGTTTGCAGCATGAACGAGGTTATGCATGTGGAATTTCGTGCTGTAGCTTTCTTCTCCCAGGTATTGCTCAAATAATAATGAGTTCAATATTTATTATGCTCATCTAGTAAAGTTACCAGTGAACACAGAAGCACAGAGAGTATTCCAATGACTTACTGTTAAGATGGCTGTTAGTTAATTGTCTCAATTTTAAGGAGAATGGTTAATGAAAAGAGGCTGATAGTGTGTAACTCTGGTCTTGGTATAATTTAGAATGTTTGGTGAATTATAGTTTTTGGAATTAAGACTCCCCAGGTGGAGCTAGCTTACAATAATGAAGTGGGAAGGTATCAATACATACAATTTTTTTCTAAAATTATTTGTATGTCTCCAGTTTCTAAATTCCCTAGGCTCTAGAACCCAATGT
>NW_022969367.1:0-1918 GCF_012274545.1 Fukomys damarensis
ATATCAAGTAAAATATGTTCCTCTGTTTCTCTCTATGACTTATGAAGGAGATGAGGTAAGGGGACGTGAATTTTCCCCATGAATTTAGAGAGGAAAAACCCCAATGAGGCACTTGTACATGGTTTCTCTGACTTCAATCTTTGTAAAGTGGATATGCTTCATCATGGCATCATGACATCGCTAGAATTTTATAGAAAATTGCTTTACTAACCCAAGTAAAAGGACTTATATCTATGCCTTACCCATGAGTGAATAATTTCTAAAGGCTTTGTGGGCAGGGATTGCATTCCCACTGAGGCCAAACACGGGCAATGCTTTAAAGAATGAACAATGTGATGATAATCACCATTTATTTTCAAGTGCTGCATATTTGTTTCAACAAATTTCAAAACATTTCCCAAGGGATTTTAAAGAAAGCCACCAAGTATGTTTAACAAAACAACATATGGAATGCTAATTTTGTTTTGATGCTATACTCTAATAGAGCAAGAAACAGATTTTTCGTAAAATCAGCAGATTTGCAAACACTAATTAAGAAACATTGAAAACTATCAAGGTCAATTTAAGAATCCATTTGAAAACAAATACTCCTAGTCATGTTAATTCTAGTAATTTGTTACCAGGAATTTAATGCACATCAATAAACTTTTACTCTCAGAGTTTTGTGGTGGAAATAAATAAATAAAGGTGAAATCTCAGTTTCTAATACAAAGCCAAGCTGTGAGGAAGTTTGAATGGAAATACCTAATCTGTCTCTATCCCTATCATCTCTCCTCACGACTGCAAGTTCCTTGAAGTATA
Source organism: Fukomys damarensis (assembly GCF_012274545.1). Taxonomy (NCBI): domain Eukaryota; kingdom Metazoa; phylum Chordata; class Mammalia; order Rodentia; family Bathyergidae; genus Fukomys; species Fukomys damarensis. The sequence goes on from NW_022969367.1 coordinate 802, forward strand.
GGATATTATTCAGTTTAAGATGAATTTCTCTTCAGAGACTTTCCAGGAGGTCTGTGCTTACCCACAGAGCATGCTCTGACACCATTAACTCTACAAGAATGATTCTCTGCCTTGTGTAGAAAAAGAAAGGACTGCTACATACTAGTTTTATCAATTCTGCCCTTTTCTCTCTGGCCATTTGTCTGTCTGTCTCCCTGTCCACAGGCCACATCACTACAAAATTCTCCACCTAAAAATCATGAGCAGGAGAGACACATATGGATATATATGTGTGTCACATGTGTACATATGTACATGTACATGTTTATAAAAGTGTATCACTTCGCAATTGCTCAGATTTTCATCTAATGTGTACTAATTAAACACGCACATGGCCTAGCTGTATTCTCAGGGCCACTCATGTCTGTTCATGGTTAACTCTGTGCACACAAGAGGATGGGGAGATAAATTATATTCACATTCTCCCAGAAGAGAACCAACAGTCACATCAAGATGTCTTGAACAGTATAATTCATAACAAGCTACTCTTTCACCTAAGAACCTTGGATCAACAACAGAAGAGCTGATTTGAATCCAGGTAACAAAGGGTAAATACATACCCAGGCTTCAAGGCTTTGCATGCTAAATAGTTTGACATAGCACTGTTTTATCTTTTTATGTTTTGTGTTGTTCCAGAAAGGATTCAAAGTAGTTCTGTTTGAAATAAGTGTGAGACTGGCTAAAGTTTTGAGAGATGTTGCTAAATGGAATTTGGCTTTTTGTTGCTATTTATTCCTTTTGATGAAAATTTATGTAAATCAGCACTATTTGAATGAGTGAGTCCTGGAAACAGAGACCTACAATACTAGACTGCTCAGGTGAAACTCAAAAAATTTTCATTAGATGCTGATGCAAAATTACAGAAAACAAAGTCATAAAAGTACACCAAAGTAAATAATGTTATAGCAATAAGTCAAACTTGATTCCTTGAGGGATCCTCATTCATAAACAAATATACCTTCTCTCTCGCTTCCATCATTCATTTCATTTCACTGCTTATAATAAAAATGAGGAGAATTTTAGCCTATAAGATGGGAGGACAGTCTTTTTTTTTTTTTTTTTTTTTTTTTTTTTTTTT
>NW_022969368.1:0-261 GCF_012274545.1 Fukomys damarensis
TCATGTTTTAGTTTCTGTGGGATCGGGATGGAGTCAAAAGGATAAAAGAGGACTCAGAAAACCTTTTTGGAGGTAGTGGCAAGAGTGTTTGGAGAGACTCCCATAGTCCATCAGCACTATGGAAAATCTCCTTTATCCAGGCCCTAAAATCTGAGGAAGGCCTTACCTGCTCTGCCTATCATTTTCATGGGCCTCTGTTCCTCATTGGTTGAAAATCACTTGCAATGGAGAACTGCCTGAAGTAGCCTGTCCTACATCAGT
>NW_022969369.1:0-211 GCF_012274545.1 Fukomys damarensis
TGTTTCTGGTACACTGAATCCATCATTTACCCAGCAAAAACTCAGATAAATGAAGCAAATGACTCAGGCAGGATACAGAAATGCAAGAGCTTTATTGTGCAAGTTTATCATAGAAGCGAAAAAAGTGTATCCATAAAGTTACATTGGTCATCAAATCTCAGTGTGAGTTGGGATGAGGACAAAATGTATTCCAACATTGGAGCCCATACAC
>NW_022969370.1:0-207 GCF_012274545.1 Fukomys damarensis
ATGTATTCTTGTTATTCTTGCACTCTTACTAACCCTTTTGAATTTAATAGTTTTGTAAATATTATACGATCATTCCACGTCCTCTGGCTTCACTAGAAACCTCCAATTCTTTGACTTATATACTCCTCTCGTCCTAACTCTGTTTAAGCCCCCATCCTAAATGGTAAAGCTGTTATATTGAAAAGTGTATTCACTGCAAGCATATTT
>NW_022969371.1:0-678 GCF_012274545.1 Fukomys damarensis
ACTGAGGGCTTGGCGATGGCCCCTCCCAATGGCCCCATGGCACTCAGGTGCAGCTCAGTGTCACCACGCAGCCACCTCTCACTTGAGATTCTGGACTCAGCTGGCTACCTCCCTCAGAACCCACAAGCCCCTCTCCTCCCGCAGGGCTTTCAACAGCCCATGCCCGCCTGGCTCACTGCCTGCTCTGTCCTCCATCTGCACAGCTCCATCTGCTCCCCTAAGGCTGATGCGGTTCAACAGTCACTAACGCTGCTAAGGAGTAGAGAAGGTAGGAAAAGGACACCAAGCGCTCACTCTGTTACAATAACAAATAGCTCTGCAAGTCAGTGCTGCTACCTTCCAAAGAAGACACCACCAAAAATAATCACCACTGTGGGTGCGCCCGGTTGCTTCTCTAAGCCCTGCAGATGACAGCCGCCACGGCTTAGCCACAGTCTGACTGAGGTTGTCGCTCTTGGGTGCTTGCTCAAACCATCCTCAATTTAACAATCACTTCCGGAGTGAATGTGTAATGTGCAAAAAACGCTGCACCAGATGCTTTGGGAAGACAAAAGTGAAAAAGACGTGTTTGCTACCTCGAGCAATTTGAAGTCTCAAGGGGAAATAAAGTAGGACTGCAGATAAATGTAAAAGACGATGGAGAAGTAAAAACCGAGTCCTTGAAGCTCTCCCCAGGGG
>NW_022969372.1:0-247 GCF_012274545.1 Fukomys damarensis
AAAGGAAAAGGTGCACAGAGCAGAGCCCAGGGACACCGGCAGTGACCTTGTGGCTGTCCTCCCGCTTGTTCAGGGGCACAAAGTGGATTCGTCCGTTGGTAAGTTCATGTGCTGTTAGGAAGTGGGACCAGAAGGGTGGGCTACTGGGGCACGACCTGCAAAGGCCCATTCTTGACTGTGGCTCCACCCTTCTCGCTGTTTCCTGGCTGCCATGAGGTGAGCAGCTGTCCTCCCCCAGGTCCTTCCA
>NW_022969373.1:0-231 GCF_012274545.1 Fukomys damarensis
TTTATCCAGTCTCCCTTGGATGGGCAATTGGGCTGCTTGTAAGGTTTAGCTATTGCTAAAATTGGGCTGCTATGAACATGTGTGCCCATAAATCAGCTTGGTGTGATTCTTTAATTCTTTGGGGAAGATACCCAGCAGGGGAATAGCTGGGTCAAAAGGGACCTCCAATTTGAGTTATTTGAGGTATCTCCACTAATTTCCACAGTGGTTGCAACAGTCTAAAATCCCCCA
>NW_022969374.1:0-481 GCF_012274545.1 Fukomys damarensis
AAATATTTTAAACACACCAATCACAATCAGTGAAATTGAAAATGTAATTAAAAACTTACCAATGAAGAAAAGCCCAGGACCTGATGGATTCACTGCTGAATTTTACAAGACATTCAAAGAAGAACTACTACCATTACTCTTCAAACTTTTCAATGAAATTGAAAGGGAAGCTAGACTTCCAAATTCATTCCTGGAAGCAAGTATCACTTTGATTCCCAAACCAGGGAAAGATACAACTAAAAAGGAGAAATACAGACCAATCTCCTTAATGAATATCGATGCAAAAATCCTTAATAAGATACTAGCAAACAGAATACAGAGGATTATTAAGATCATCCATCCTGACCAAGTCGGATTATTTCCAGGCATGCAAGGGTGGTTCAACATACGAAAGTCAATAAATGTAATACATTATATAAACAAAGACAAGGACAAAAACCATATGATCCTCTCAATAGATGCAGAAAAAGCATTTGATAAA
>NW_022969375.1:0-356 GCF_012274545.1 Fukomys damarensis
GCATTTGGAGAGGTGACTGTGTGGAAGGATGTGGTTTAGTAAGGCCACTGAAAGGTTGCAGTTAGGGCTGACTGTTCCTAAACAGGATGCCTAATAAAAGTGGTTTCAACTGCAAGTTGTGGTTTTGGCAGAATCTTTTATGATAATCCTATTATCAGGCAAATATGCGTGATCCTTCCATTTTCTCCTTACACCATTTCTATAGGGTTGGACATAACTAAATCTATTTGGATCCTGAAAGCTTTCACAATAGAGTTGGTGAATTGAAGGACTGAATGAGCATCACACTGAATAGTTTCTTAAAATTAGTTCCTTCATCTACCTATTGGAGAAGTCAAAGGGCTATAAAGGAAGGT
>NW_022969376.1:0-296 GCF_012274545.1 Fukomys damarensis
AATTATAAAAATTGAGAAAGCCAAAGGGAAGACAAGACAAAATTTGATAGTATAATCACAGTCAGAAATAATAGAATGAATTCCAACTTAAATAAGAGGAAACAAAAAATATCCGAAATAAAACTGAACTTGAAAAGATTATGACTACAGTTTCTAGTGCTAATGCAGTATTGAAAAAGAAGTTGCATCACTCATTATAGACATATGTCCTATAGTATAATGTAATATGTGATTTCAAAAATAGTTCAGCATTGACTTCAGGTTCACAGTGTAGTTTAGAAAACAAATATATGTGA
>NW_022969377.1:0-227 GCF_012274545.1 Fukomys damarensis
TGGGGCATCTCTGAGAGGCATGAGGGAAGAAAAGAAGTTGTTTCAGAAACTGGAGCCAAGTGTACCCAAGATATTGGGCTTTAACAGGGCACAGGACATTGTCAAGGGCTGCAAGAGAGTCTAAGAAATAGCAATTTCTCCAGAGTGAAGGACACCAGGCAGATGAGAACCTGTCTGGTAGGATTCCACTCATGCCACCTTTAGAGTTCAACACCAGAAATGGACAA
>NW_022969378.1:0-221 GCF_012274545.1 Fukomys damarensis
AATACTTAATGATGCTAATAAAGAATTAAGCTGCTATTTTATGAATGTAACAGACTATGTTTTATTATTGGAATGTACTTATCAACAAAACTAATTGTAAAACAGGTCCTTCAGGAGGTAACGGAGAAGGAGGCATAGCTATCAAATTTTTAATGTGCGTGAAGAACTTCTCGGTAGACGAGATGGTGGTGTTGGTGATCTTGACCCTGTGAAGGCCAGGT
>NW_022969379.1:0-298 GCF_012274545.1 Fukomys damarensis
GGGACAAGGGGAAAAAATGAGAACCAAGACCTGTCATGTAAAGGTATAAGATCTCAATAATGAGTGTAACTGTACTGTATACCTAAAATGTACCAATAAACTCAATTAAAAGAAAAGAAAAAGGCTGGGCATATAGCTCAGTTCAAAGACCTTGGGTTCAATCCCCAGTGCCACACAAAACAAAACCACCACCACATCCATTGGCCTTGAGGTCTGTCTTGGACAACTGACTATGATATGTGCTGAACTGGTTTGTACATAAATAGTTTTCTTTGTAGGATTTTATCTCAATTGCAAG
>NW_022969380.1:0-877 GCF_012274545.1 Fukomys damarensis
TCATATTTCCCATGGGTCTGCATGGGAGAGCTTCACAGGACCATAGTTACCTGGAGTGTCTGAACTACCTGGAGTGTCTGAGCTACCTGGAGTGTCTGAGTTACCTGGGGCCTTTAGCCTTGGGACTTTGTCCTTACAATCTTTGGTATTTTCTGCAAAGAAAGTTAGAAAGGGCCAGTCATGTTACGCCCCCGGAACCTGCCGCTCAATTCTCAGAAAACTGTCTATGCGCAGTTCTCTGTATAAAGAGGACTCACAAGCTGCAGCCAGGGATGATGAGACTTCACATGCACCTGACAGCACGGCAGTGGTGCAGCAAGGCTCCTGGTTGTCAGCTAGGTCGCAGTGATGGACGGATGTCTCAGAGTCTTCACTTAGTAAGTCTGGCAGGGCTTCTGCGATTTTTTCCTTGTTTATTCCCTCTGTGCTCAGCCTGGTGGGATAAAGAATATCACTAAAGCAAGAAAGATTAGATACAATTCCTTGGTGCTCCTGACAGAGGCATTAATGAGTGGGCACACAAGGACAGGAGCACTTCCTTCAAAGAGTAGGAAATGTATTCTCCTAGGAGGAGGAAACAGTCCACCTGTCTGAGGGTAGAAGACAGGCAGAGGTGGTCAGTACACTGACTAGAAAATGAACTGATGGGCAGGAGTCCTAAGGCTCCCTGTATCACACAACCATGACAGGATATTTTTATGTTGAGTTTTCTTTAAATTATGTTGAGTTTTCATACAGCAGAACATTCAGTTCTCCCGGGATAGTGTAGACTACAAGATGTCTCATGTATTCTGGGCACTATTTGTATATATTAGGACATGACAAGGGTCTTTTTTATCTTGCTATGTTCCTTAGTATGAAATCCCTGCCAACAAGC
>NW_022969381.1:0-1187 GCF_012274545.1 Fukomys damarensis
GATTATAGGCATGAGCCAAAACACCCAGCTTTTTACCAAGCTGATAAGCACACAGCCCAGCACAGCATTACAAAAAATGGTACATATAACATCTACAATGCAATGGGTACTTTGTTACTGTTTTTGTGGTAGTAGCGATTGAACTTGGGGCCTTCTCAAGAGTTATATCTGGAACCCTCTTTTAAATTTTCTGCTCTGAGACAGAGCCTTGCTAAATTACCCATTCTGGGCTCAAACTTGCCATCCTCCTATGTCAGCATCTCCCCCCGTGAATGCTAGGATTACAGGTGTGTCCTGCCATGGCTGGTTGAATCACGAAATTTTTGAGGGCATAGATTAGTGATTATCATCCAAAACAAGATCAAATGAATGAAAGTATAAACACTCGTAATCCCAGCACTCTGAAAGGCTAAAGCAGGAGGATCTCAAGATTGAGGCCAGGCTGGGCGATTCAGCAAATTAGCCACAACCAGTTGCAACATTAAACAAGGCTGGAGGTGTAGCTCAGTGTGAACAGGTCCTAGGAACAATCTCTTGTAGCACACACAACTAATAATGATAGTAATAATAAAAGTGCAATAGGAATTTGACATAGGAGAATAGAATGTGGAACAGAATTATTAATTTACTTTGTCTAAGCAGAAATTTAAGGCTATCAGAAACAAGGGGGGAAAAATAAACGACAGACAACAGGGAGCCCCATATGCTCAGCTCACCTAGCAATCATCTGACAGTGAGTATAACTGCTCCCTTGAGATCAGATTCCGTTGAGTCACTGTCGCTAGCACGGACTATCATAATTGGTTAACGTTCACGTGCTGAAGTGTAATTCATTTTTGAAATTGTTTTAATTAAAAAATTTTATTTTATCCCATCTCCCCTCAAGACCTCTCCCCTCCCTAAGTGCAAAAGCTGTTTCCATTTTTTCCTTCTATTTTCACTTTTTTTCTTGTCCCTTCCTTTCCTTCTCCCTCCAAAGCATAATTTTCAACTATAAGCTCCAACTTGAAAGTGTAAAAATTTACTTAAGTGGGAAGGGTAGGGGAAAGGTAATGAGGGAAAAGGAAAAAGTATGACAAAATGAAAAAATGGAAATAAAGTGTTTGTAAATGGGGAGGCGGGGAGGGGTGAAGGGAGGACAGGGGTATGGGGAAAAATGAGAACCAAGACCTGTCATGTAAAGGTAC
>NW_022969382.1:0-389 GCF_012274545.1 Fukomys damarensis
CTCCTGCCCCTCCCACTTCGGCCACTCTCTCCGACAAGCTCCTGTCCCCCGCAGGCCACCGTGGGCTCCTCCCTCCCGACCCCCTGGCCTCGGCCTCGCCTCCCCTGGCCTCCGTCCCTGCACCGTTGCCCGCGCTGAGTCCCGGCCGTCCCACTCCTGTCACCTCTCTGTGCCCCCACATCCCCGGACACGCGGCCCCGACCCAACGATTACAATTCGTGCAGCTGTATCCTTGTCCTGCTGATCACGAGCACCATCTCCCCAAAGGGCCATGGGCCCTCAGCTATCTGGACAACCCGTGAAACCGCTCCTTCGTCGGCCCCCTCGGCACGAGAGGCTTGTTCTGAGCTTGCGCCACCCTGGTTGCTGTCATGGCCCTCTGCTCCACC
>NW_022969382.1:417-884 GCF_012274545.1 Fukomys damarensis
CCCGGGAGAGTCCGCCTAGATGAGCAGGAGGATTATACACTTCTTGAGTTGAAGCAGGCGCCTAGGAAGGCCCGCCCCTTTTTGACCCACAGTGCACCTCGAGAGGTCCTCTGCGCCTGCGCAAATGGGCCGTTCTCCCGTCCACCTAGTGTTTCCCTTTAACGGCCCTTCAGTTGCCAGGCAAAGGCGGGCCCTCAGGGATCCCAGAACAGGAGCGACCTCCCCCCACATACATGGAGCAGCGCGCATGCGCCAGTGGAACAGAGGGATCACCCCACCCCACCATGGGCACTGTGCCGGCCCAGCACCTATCGACGACTTCTGGTGGCGGAGGAGGCGGCTCCGGGCCCAGCCCATCTGGCCGTCCTGTCCCCTACACGCGCGCGCGGGCACGTGCACCCTCCAGGTCCAGGCCTGGGGACACAGAGCGGATGGGGATCCCAGCCCGTGCCCGTCCTCGGGATTTG
>NW_022969383.1:0-218 GCF_012274545.1 Fukomys damarensis
TCCAAAATATAGGTAATTGGAATGAGAAGTCCAAAATATAGGTAATTTCCAAATAGATAAAAGGTAGATAATAGGCACCAGAGAGACAGATATTTTGCAAAGGGAAGATGATCCTAACATACAGAGAGAGGGGAGAGAGAGACAAGAAAGAAGAAAAAAAGAAATAAAATATGGGACCTATATGTACCTATTCCTTAAGATGATCATAAACAAGGCAC
>NW_022969384.1:0-486 GCF_012274545.1 Fukomys damarensis
TCTCATAAAGACATTCAGGAAAGAGGACTCCAGATCTGCTTCAGAAAGTGGCAAGAACGTGTGATAAATTTGTTCTAAGCAAAAAGGAACATTTTGAAGAGAACGGCTGGCAATGTGGCTTTTCCTGTGATACAGTTTTTAAAAGTTTACATATTTGCCATATATTTTGATCCCACTTGGTGTGTATTAATGTTATAGGCTACTAAGCTTCAGAATGATTTTATACAATAATGGCAAACAAATACACATATTATATCAATATTAATCATCATCAAAAATCAATAAGCTAAGCAGCAATAAGCACATAAAATACAGATCAGTCACTTCCTAGGGAGCAGAGGCCTTAGGTCAGGTGACCCAGCTGCTGCACACTGGGCTTCTGGACCACAAGGATCTTTTCCATTTTGAATTCATGCCCTCTCTCCATGATACACTGGAGGCTTGGAAGTGGTGTTTATATTGAAATAAAGGAAAAAAGGAAAGAAA
>NW_022969385.1:0-236 GCF_012274545.1 Fukomys damarensis
CAAAAGAGCACATACTAAGGAAATTACAAGGGTTTTGAAAGATACAAAGTATTTAAAAAAAAAATTCTTCTTCCTCTTTCTTCTGCATCAATCCTTTTCTTCCAGGGGGAGGAGGACAGAATCCAGTGAATTTTAATAAATTCAAAAAGTTGTACATTCTTGTCATAATCTAACTAGAACATATTCATCACCCCAGAATGAAACCTTGCGACCATTATTAGTTATTTTGTACTCAC
>NW_022969386.1:0-321 GCF_012274545.1 Fukomys damarensis
TGAGCCAAGCCACATGTGCTTCCAAGAAGGAAAGCAAACTTCTCCCTGAGGACCAGCCTGAGCCGTGACTGTTGGGTCACCTAACCACGGCCTGGCTGCTGGCCTCCATTTCTCCTCCTAGTCCCTGAAACAGTGGCCATGCTCCCAAATGGAAGGACAGAAACCATGGGCATCAGGGACTGAGAATGTCACTCCTGGGTGAGTGAAAAGAGCAGGAAGGTGTAGTTCCCCTACCCCATGTGTAAAACATCACAGCACCGCGGGGCAGCAGTATCAGGTGTTGGTACCAGAAGAAGCCTCAAAATCCCTTTACTCCCATAC
>NW_022969387.1:0-367 GCF_012274545.1 Fukomys damarensis
AGGGAAGCAGCACTTCCAAACTCATTCCTGGAAGCAAGTATCACTTTGATTCCCAAACCAAGGGAAGATGTAACTAGAAAAGAGAAGTACAGGCCAATCTCCTTAATGAATATAGATGCAAAAATCCTTAATAAGATACTAGCAAACAGAATACAGAGGATCATCAAGAAAATTACACATCCTGACCAAGTTGGATTTATTCCAGGAATGCAAGGATGGTTCAACATACATAAATCAATAAATGTAATACACTATATTAACAAATTCAAGGACAAAAACCACATGATCCTCTCGATAGGTGCAAAAAAAGCATTTGACAAAACTCAACACCCATTCATGATAAAAACCCTGCAAAAAATTGGAATAG
>NW_022969388.1:0-278 GCF_012274545.1 Fukomys damarensis
AAGTAAAGTCTAACCAGGAGTGGTGGTACATGCCTGTAACCCCAGAAGTCTGGGAGGCTGAAGCAAAAGAACAGTAATTTCAACCTCAGCCTGGGCAACTTAGTAAGATCCTATCTGCAAAAAAGGAAGGGAAGGGCTGGGGATCTAACTCACTGTGAAGGCTCTCAGTTCAATTCCCCAACACTGTAGGAAGGATGGAAGGAATAAAGGAAAGAAGGGAGGAAGAAGAGAGAGAGAGAGAGAGAGAGAGAGAGAGAGAGAGAGAGAGAGAGAGAGAG
>NW_022969389.1:0-215 GCF_012274545.1 Fukomys damarensis
TTAGCTTCTCCCATTTCCCCTGTCTACTGCCTGCCTTCCAGAAAGATTTCTGAAGTTCACTATGGTTTATTCTTCTACTTGAGCTTATTTCTTGTGGACCACTGTAACTTTCTGAACTCTTTCTTACCTACTGTTTCTGAAATTAAAATTTAAAAAATCTTCTGAATTTTCTAAGGATGTTTATTACATGTGAAAGAAGTTTAAATGGGGAGTAT
>NW_022969390.1:0-287 GCF_012274545.1 Fukomys damarensis
CACTGAGGAAGAAAAGTTTATTTATAAATACATTAAACCAAAATAAACGGTGCAAGAGTTACAATGCTGAAAGAGAGGGAGAAGCAAAACGGTTCACCTTTTTCTTCTCTTTTCAAAATTCTGGAAGGATAGTTTCTGGAATGATACAGAAGAGTTTCTGCAGTGTGTTTTACCAAGTTAGAAAACAGTTGTAACCAATTACATTCATCTATAGGAAAGCTTGGTAGTTATTCTCTTTTTCCCCTTAAAATCTTAGTAAAAAATCCAAAGGACATATAAAACAAGAA
>NW_022969391.1:0-210 GCF_012274545.1 Fukomys damarensis
CATATTGGAACCAATCTATCTTCAAAAGAAATCATCCTGTAAAAATGAAAGTGAGAGCTGGGCGTGGTGCCTCACACCTGTAATCTCAGCACCCAGGAGGCTGAGGCAGGAGGATTGCTGTGAGCTTGAAGCCAGCCTTGACCACATAGTGAGTTCAGTGGTGGCCTGAATTACAGAGTGAGATCCTGACTCAAAAAATAAACAAACAAA
>NW_022969392.1:0-251 GCF_012274545.1 Fukomys damarensis
CTAAGCAGCCAGAGAAGCTGTTTCCCCGGGAAAACTGCACTTTAAACCGCAGAAGCCCTCTGCCGAGGGCGTTTGTGTTCCAATGTCAAACTGAACCTATCCCCAAGCATACAGAGTTCTTTAGGCTTGGATGCACTCAGAACTGCTTGGGACTCTCTTGGGCCGTAAGGGCTTCTCTGCTACACGTGCCTCACAACAGTGTTTCAATCTCTGCCAGGCAGAGACCTAAACACAAAAGGGAATACAGTTGT
>NW_022969393.1:0-237 GCF_012274545.1 Fukomys damarensis
ACAAAACTTAAAATTAAGACACTTCCAAAACAAAAGCCAAAACAAAGGCCAGAATTTATGAAATAAAACCAGAATCTAGGAAACAAGTTATAATCTATGAAGCAAAAAGACCAAAGAAAACTCTTACCTCTAACTGGTAATATCAGTGGAAGACCTCCAAAATGGCATAGGGGAAAGAGATGTAACTCCCAAACCTGCTAGATATTCAAAATGCGAGTTCATGTTCTCTAAAACTGA
>NW_022969394.1:0-202 GCF_012274545.1 Fukomys damarensis
AGAGCACCTTCCACGGGACATGAAGTCTCAGCATTTGAGAGCAGGAGACCCGAACTCTAGGACAGCTTTGACTTCAGCCCTTCGACTTCGGGAAAGTCACTTGAAGACACAGTTTTCACACGTGTAAAATGACTCCCTGACCTGGGATGGGGGAGGGGGTGAAACAAATAAGACTGGGAAACAGCATTTCGAAAATGGCCCT
>NW_022969395.1:0-698 GCF_012274545.1 Fukomys damarensis
GCCAGGAGCTCTGTGTATCCTGTCTGTGGATGAGCCCTTAGCTCCCCAGGGTCACTGGGTTGGCACCTTCTAATCCACTCAGGACCAGCAGTCTGACTGTGCTGTGTGTGGAGCCCCGTCACCAGCCATGTTACTTTTAACAGTGAGAAACTTCCTGAAATACTTACTATGGAATCCTGACCCCCAGTTGACAGTGAGGGCCCCTCCAGTGCTGAGGGGAAGGACACTGCTTGTGGAATTCTGCTTGTGTATAACAACTGTACTGCCTACCAGACCCCCAGTGTATGCAAGTGGGCCTTGCATCCAGAGAATGAGCCTTTAGAAGTACGGTTGCAGAAGCTAGAACGAGAACCTACAGCTCAGAAGAGTCGGCGGGACAAGGAGACCCCTGAGTGAGTGGCACACGAGGGACCCTGAAGCCAAGTGCCTACAGCGCATGCAGGAGACAGATGAGCAGAGACACACTGCCTGCAGCGAGATCGGGAGGCCATGAGGCTGAAGCTGGCCAGCGAGACCCCAGAGAAGCGGCAGACCAGGCTCATCCGAGAGCAAGAGGCCAAGGGGCTCAAAGAGCTCAGTTTGGCCAGGACCCTTCTGCCATGGCTGCCTTCTCAGCTGAAATGAACTTTTTCCAGTTGCCTGTGAGTGGGGTGAGTGGTACAGCCAGCCAGCTTCTGGGCAAGATGGCCTTTTGAAGA
>NW_022969396.1:0-233 GCF_012274545.1 Fukomys damarensis
AAGATATCTTGGGAATCTCTATGTAAGGGGATCAAAAAGAAAGCATTTTTGAGGTCTAGAACAGAAAAATGGGTGGCTTTAGACGGGATTGAGGACAGGAGACTGTAGGTATTGGGCATAACAGGTTGAATGGGAACAATGGCAGAATTAATGATTTGGAGGTCTTGAACCTGTTGATATGTCCCATTAGATTTTTTTACTGTCAAGATGGGGTATTGAATGGAGAGTTGGTG
>NW_022969397.1:0-745 GCF_012274545.1 Fukomys damarensis
ACCATGCAACAATTAAAACCCCCTGGTTGAGCATTTGACCTTCAAACTGACATGTCAGAGCAGATGCAAAGAAGCTCTGATTTAAGATCCCTTGATCCCAATTATGACCGGAAGGTTTCCTGAAAAGAAAGGTTTTGTAGTGAAAGAAGCTCAATGAGAGCAATAAAATTCACTTGTTTTTATGGCTTCTATCCAGATGACTCCCAGTGCCTTGTGCACTCATTGACAGGACTTTTGGGAGTCAGTTGGATCATGGGTGTGTGACACTGCATTAGTCCACAGATGGGTTTACAGCTAGGTGTGACGTTGGGATGTGAAGTCTGGTGGGAAGAGGTGGGTCACTGTGGGCGTGACCTGGAAAGGTGTATAGCCTTCCTCCTGCCTTGATCTTTTTCCCTGCTTGCTGCTTCCTGCCTGCTACGCCATGAACTGTTTCTCCTCTGCCACTCTACCATGCCTTGGAACCTCCTGACTATGAACTGAAACCTCAAAAATGTGTAAGTGAAAATAAATTTTTCCTCCTTTAACTTGAGTGGGTCAAGAATTTTGTTTCATCAACAAGAAAGTAGCTAAGGCACTTATTCATGATGTCCAGGGTTTTCTGGGTTTCCTCACAGGAAATGGAGATGTCTGTGAGGGGTAGAATAGCAGATTGCTGTGGTCCCGCATCAGTTCTCTAGGCAGGTGAGGGTTTGGGCTGGCCTAGCCCTCTCTGGGAGCAGGGACGATCAATTCTCCAGTGCAG
>NW_022969398.1:0-222 GCF_012274545.1 Fukomys damarensis
TTGTGAATTGAGTCTGAGAAACCCATGTGACAAGGTTTTAATATTTGCTCCACTCTAAATTTTTTAAATAAACATTTGTTAAAGAGAGACATACCTTAAACACAAAAGAATATATAATTTTTTCTGACAAAATTTGTTCTATGAAAATGGCCATTACAGGAGCATGACACTTTGGAGCTGGATGGGCAAAAAGATTATCAATGGAGACTTCAAGTTACATAA
>NW_022969399.1:0-212 GCF_012274545.1 Fukomys damarensis
AAAGTATTTCAAAGAAATATGTTCTGAATGTAAAGTAAATGACAAAGTAATCTAAAGACAATGCGTATAACTAAATTTACAAAGGATCTTTCTGAAATGGTGTTCTCATATCACTTATTAATGCAGTTAATTTGTTTGCATTTTTGTGGTGACCTTGCCTCTATCTCATATTTAGCAGTAATTGGGGGGGTATTCATATTGAAGTTTGATAA
>NW_022969400.1:0-360 GCF_012274545.1 Fukomys damarensis
CCATTTAAAATAAGTTTGTAGAGGACAGAATGTTTAATATTGACTTTTTAAAAATCACTTTCACATTTCTGACTATGTAAGGATGAAGTAGATGTTATTGTTTTTTGATACCTACTGCAGAAGATCTCACTTCATCCCAGAATCTGCACATGTAATTTTCTGTCTTTGCACTACATGATCATACATTAAAATGATCAGATGTTCAATATCAAGGGGTACATTGGGTTAATCCCAGGTCATTTGGTGGGACTCTGTCCAGCCAACCTGGGAGGCTGTAGCCACAGCTGGCCTGACTGGCCTGGACAATCCATCAGCCTAACCATAGAGAACAAAGGGCTAGGAGGAGGTGGAAGGATGTCT
>NW_022969401.1:0-593 GCF_012274545.1 Fukomys damarensis
TCTGGTAGTGAGCAGGATCTATAGAAGTGCTAATTTCCCTCCCACACTGCCCCCACTCAACACGAGGCTGTGAATGCTGACTTCACTGCTGGATGAAAAAAATGAAAACCATAATTTCTAGGTGTTTTTAAAACAAAAATAACCACACTGATTTGAATCCTTAATTCTCATCAATTTGGACTTCCAACTGTGTAATTTAAGCTGAACTACAGTTATGTTATAAATATTTTCTGTTTGTCCATAATGGGGTAAAACTGAGTAAGTTATTATAGACTATGAACTATTATAAACAGGCAATTCACTTGAAACAGATAGACTTGAAAAACAAAGTACTTCACTGTGTTCTATTGTTGCAACCTTCTTGTTACTAGACTATAAAGCCCATGTAGGGCACACATATCTAAAAACTGTCTAACTCACCAGAGGGTCTTCTATACGCAGACTGGAAAATAAAGCTTAGAGGTTATAAATGCACTCTCATGATCAAAAAGCATTAAATTATATATCAAAGCTTCTTTCCACCAAAACATGACTCAGAAAAAACTACATCATACATTAATTGCTCCATTTTTCAAACAAAGGTGAATGCATAC
>NW_022969402.1:0-1485 GCF_012274545.1 Fukomys damarensis
CAAGAAAAGATCCCGTAGGAAGAGACACTAGAAAGACATTTTCCCGAGCCTTCATGAGATCTTTGTGGGGTGGAGTCCTGTATGAGCAGCAGAGGCACGAGGACAGCGAGGCTCTGCTGCTAATGAGCATGAGTCTGTTTGTACTCCTACCAGTGAGGGTCCAGGAAATGTGGGCAACCCTAGGACTGGAGAGAATTTGTGCTGAATTCCAGGAATAGTGCCTGGTTCATTGGGACCTATGCTAAAGAGGAGCTTCCTCTTATGGGGGAAACAGCAGGTGGGGATGGGCTGCTCTGTGAGGTCTCTGAGATCCTGCTGGCCACGCAGTGACTCTGGTGTCCAGCATATCCGCAGGAAGGACAGCCTGAGACACTACTCTGGGGCTTGTGGCTGGACCATGAATCTTGGGTCGGCTAAACAGACAAGGTGACACTGATTTTCAATCAGTGAAGAGGCGTGGAAACTGAGCAAGAGCGTCTGAGGTGTGCCTCAGACAGCAGGGAGCAGATTAACGGGGCCTGGATATGAGAAGCTTGGCGGTGGATAATCCACTAAGGATTTGGGAAGGTGGGCCTATGTGGATAGGTGAAGAGGCTGTTAGGTATCAACCCAGGAGCAGAGCTGGGAGGACTGCCGGTCTATGCCTCAGCTTTCAGCCTGGCATCGGGCCCCATCTGTGCTCCCGATTCACGCTCAACTCCTCCATCTGAGAGGCCTCAGAGCTTCCACACCCCAGTGTTGCTCTCCCACCTCTGGGGACCTTCGTGCCCCTGCACTTGGATGCTAGGAGCGCAGCCTGATCTCCCTGGAAGGCCAGACATTCTCCATGACAAGAACAGTCTACAAGGGCAGACGGACCTGCTTTCTGCCTAATTGGCACATGGCTCCTCAGGGTCCCCTTACTGTGCCTTTCACACCCCCAGCCTTTCCCAGAGGATCAGGGGCGCGTGGTTCCTCTTAGGGCAGGAGTCAGAGTTGTTTATTGGCACATTTAAAGCAAACAATACAGCTACATTTATCATTGGGATCTTGTACCTTCACATGTTAGGTCTTGGTTCTTATTTTTTTCCCATACCCCTGCCCTCCCTTCACACCTTCATTTATTGCCAATGGGTTGGCAAAAGGGAGGCTGCAGCACAGCCCCTGAGGCCTGAACAGAGAGAATGTAAGTGGATCGAGTTGTCAGCCCCCGGCCTGCTGTGGGGCCTGAAGCATGAAGGGCAGCAGGAGGCAGGTCTGTGCTGGCCTAGGGACACTGTGAGTCTTGCGCGAGCCTGTAGCTGTCAGAGGCGGGGGCAGAAAGTCCCCGGGAGGAGAACCTGGAAGTGAGTCCAGAACAGGAGTGGGCCTCTTGATGGTGCTGATCCAGTCAGTGAAGTAGGTGACCCTGGTGAAGACACTGGGGAAGGTGGGATGCCTGCAGTCCAAACCCCAGCTGGCCAGGCCTACCAGGACCCAGGCCCCAGGTTGCAGGCAGACAAGGGG
>NW_022969403.1:0-256 GCF_012274545.1 Fukomys damarensis
ATGGAATGTGCTGAATGTCTATAATTTTGTTCAGATGACTGCAGAACATGGAAAAGCTGTTGCAGCTGTTGATACATAACATACTGCTATTATTGGTCTTTTTATATAAATATAAATATATATATATATACATACATATATATACTTTGAATTTTTGGAAACTTTAACTGTGCTGTCAACTTTGGAAAAAGCCATCCCAATTTACTGTGTTGAGTTGGCATTGTACAGAAATTGACAGCCATATTGGACTAGAAAT
>NW_022969404.1:0-262 GCF_012274545.1 Fukomys damarensis
TCTTCCATCTATTTTTGGTCCGTGTTCTTCCCTCATCTATAATTTTGGATCTCATGCATTGCCTATGCAATGGCTTTGATCAGCAATGGCTGCTGCTGCATCTGCCGTTGCTGGGCACAGGGCTTTCCCCGCCCTCGTGAACACCCCGCTGCACTATCGCGCTAATAAAATTACTTGTCCTTTTGACGAGAGTTGTGGATGTTGTAGAAATTACCTTCCTTAATGAGATAGAAATTAAAGCTAAATTAAGTCAGCTTATTGT
>NW_022969405.1:0-3565 GCF_012274545.1 Fukomys damarensis
ATATATATATAGTTTTGCCAATCTGCTGCAATTTAAAGCATCAAAAACTTGGAAGAGAATAGAATTGCTTTCATTACAATAGGAACCATCACATATACTTTATAAGAGCTTCTTTTTTTAACTGAAATTCTTTATGGTGAGTAGGATATTTATACATCCCTTTTTTATAGGTGATTGTATTTTTCCTGAGGCTATGTGATGAATTACAGTCTGACTAGCAATGTAGTGTCACTTGGTTACTTTACATCTACTGATAAAGTGCCTGACACTGCGAAATATCTGATATTTCTGTGAATGTAATGTGTGCATTACTGTCCATTCATTGTGATTTTAATTTGCATTGTGTTTGCTTAGAAGTTGAGCATATTTTCATGTGTTTGATGTACTGGAAATTATTTTTTCTAATCTTCCATTAAATGCATATTTATGTTTTTGCCATTTTGTTTTCCTCTTATTATTGAATTATTGGCATTGTTTATATGTCTTCATGCTAATACTTTATTGTATATTGTCACAAACCTGCTCTAGTTGTTGTTTCACTTTTGTTACTCTATCATTTCTTTTGATGAGCAGTGACTTTCTTTGCAATGTAATTGTTTTTAATATTTTTTAAATGAGAAAATTGAATATATTTATGATGCATGATACATTGTTTATAGCTGACTGCTAAATGATAGGAAAAAGTTTAATGTGAAAATTTAAAATTTCAAAATGTAATGATTGATAAGGTGGGAGTTGCACATTGTGACACAGTAAGTACAGCACATAATATCTAATTCATCCCGAAAGAGGAAGTGTCCACCTTCTCTCACTGACCACCCACCAGCAAAGAAGACTGTCCTTACTGCCTGAGGGTCTCTACCAAAGGAATTCCAAGGCTCACAGGAAGGAACTTGGAACTGGAAAATCCACTGTAGTTGTTCTAAGTCTTGAAAAGACAGATACCCATAGTTTCCCACTCATATTGGAGTTGAAGCTTTTGATCAAGGCCTGAATCTTGGTCTGATACACTATAATTGTCTTCCTTCTATAACTCAGATCCTTAATTTCAATTCCATAGTAATTTAATAACTGCTTCTGCAGAATGAAAGTTTGTTTAAAAAATTTATGAACAGTGTTTAAGGTCTTCCAAGGTTACTTCCTTGATTTATCTTGCTATTCACTCCTACCATCCTGTTTAGTTATATATTGGATCTTGTGGGTCTGAAAGTCTCATGGTACAGGGTCACGAACATACCTGGCTGAACCAGATAAAGACCTGTACCAGGTGATGGGCTCCAGTAGAATTAGAAGTAGTTTTTAACCTACCTAGCAAGTACAGTAAATCAAGAAACCTCAAATATAACATGTATCACTTGTGAGAAAGTGTATATCTAATCATTGTATCTCTCTAATTGGTAAGCAGTAAATGATGTATTTTTAATTTGGTAGAACGACCTAACATGATCAAACTTCTATGGGTTAAATTATTACACAAAACTGAAGAATTTATGTTTTTTTCTCATTGAGTTTATTGGTACATTTTAGTTGTACAGTACAGTTACATTCATCATTGGGATCTTGTACCTTTACATGACAGGTCTTGGTTCTTATTTTTTCCCTGTCTGGAGTACCTTTTCTGCTTGATTAATCTATAAATGTACTCTTTCTTCATTACTGCACTTACTGTTATGTGTCGAAATCCTCTAAGTGAGATAGTCAACCTTATTCTTTTTCAAAATTATAGTCCATATTCTAGTTCTTTGATCTTTTCATAAAATATTTGAACAAGCTTGTCCATTTCTATAAGAAAATCAGTGGATTGTTGTTATAAATTTCTTTGAATCTATAGATCTCATGTTTTAATTTTCTTTGATTTCTTTCAACAATATTTGTGTGGTTTCATAATATAGTACATTGTCACACTTCTGCTCCTTGACATTTTTCTTTGAGATTTTTGACTACTGATTTTATATTATGTTTTATTGGTCTGTTTAAACCATTTTATCTGGATTAAGTCTTATTAGATATTATGTTCTAGTCCCATATCCATTTTTAGATGTTTGAATATATGCCAATTTATTGCTATATATGTGATGCGTGTTCTTGCTTTTTCTATATTCATTTCTTTGAATTTTCTTCTTTTTTTCTAAATTAGTCTAGTGCTTGTCAATTTTGTTTTCCCTTTAAAAACATTTGTTTTATTGAGTTTTCTATTGTTTTTTGTTAGCTACTTGATCTGTCACTGTAATACTCTTTTTTTTTTCCTCATTAACTTTTGTTTCAATGAGTTTGTAAACTCAAAAGTATGACAATTTTTTGGTCAAGTTGTTTCCATTAAAAAGTGTTGATTTTAAAAACTAATGACTTAAAACTGCCACGTAGAAAAAAATACAAATGGTCCACAGAACATTCTCCTCTCCTTCTGAAGGTTTTATGATGCACTATTATCATTAAACAGTCTTTCAGTATTAAACGGCCAATTAGGAGAAATGGTTTTGAGACCCGACATCCACCACTGAGGAAGACCAGGGTGGCAGGTGTTAGGAATAACATCCATTCAGCTTCTGAGCTTTGGGGCAGACTTAACAGCCTTGCCAGCTCCAGCAGCCTTCTTGTCCGCTGTTTTGATGACACCCACAGCAACTGTGTGTCTCAAACCGAGAACAGCGAAACGACCCAGAGGTGGGGACTCAGAGAAGCTCTCCACACACTCGGGATTGCCCGGAACCCTGTCAACCACGGCAGCAACACAGATTTCAAGAATTTGGGGCCCTCTTCCGGCTTCTTACCACTCTGGCGATCTAACTTTCCTTTCAGCTCAGCAGACTACGCTATGTGAGCCGTGTGACGGTCCGGTCTGGCACCGCACAGCCAGCCCCGCTCTGGCCCGGCTGGTTCGGAATAATCGCCTGAGGAGCAAAACCAGCTGGTCCCCTTGCTGGGTCGTCTGTGCTGTCACCGGCACCGTTGCCACTGTGGACATCTTTGACAGGCACGTCCTTGATGTTGAAACTCATACTCTATTATTTCCTTATTTCTGCTATAAGCTGATTTAGTTCCCTAAATTTTGGTGTAAATTTTAGTTATTTATGTGAGTACCTTTTCAAATACAGATTTTGTTGCAACAAAGTTTTGTCTTTGTATTTTTTCCTTTGTCCTTCTTTGTGCTCTCTCTTTTACATAGCGTGAATGTAAGAAGACCAGCAACTAAATGGTAAGAAAAAAATAAATAAAAAAGGAAAAATGAGAAAAGTATGTCAATAGTAATTTTAAAAAGAAAACATACAAGTGGCCAAGAGTTATGTAAAAAGGCACTCAGTGTTACTGCCAGGGAAAATCCAAGTCAAAGCACAGGGAGAGATGATCTCACATTTATTAGAGTAGCTGTTATAAAAAAGACAAAGATACCAAATTTGGTGAGGATGTGTAGAAAGAAACCCTGTAACCTATTGTTGGAAATCTAAACTGGTACAGTTACAGAAGACTGTATGGAGGTTTCCCTCCAAATTAAAAGTAGAACTTCAACCTCAAGTAGCAAACCGACTTCTGGGTGTTTGTCGAAAAGAAATAAAAAATTGATCTC
>NW_022969406.1:0-1930 GCF_012274545.1 Fukomys damarensis
AAAAAAAAAAAAAAAAAAAAAAAAAAAATCCACAAAAAACAAGTAAGAAACAACAACAACAAAAACCTACCAAACAAGCAAATGAAACAACCAAAACAAACCTTACATTCAAATTTGCCACAGACTCTCTCTTATTATTTTCTAATCTAACTGGTCGCTGCAAAGCTTGTCATTGCACAGTGACAAAGATGGCAAGAAGATTGGGAGGGAAACATGTATTTTTGTGCAGAATGTGATATCCACTTTGCATTCTCCTGTGCTTTGAAATTTGTCATACCCCCTAAAATTATTAAATTCTGATCATCTATACATTTCTGCTACATTAGGATCAGATACAAGTTCTGTTTTGAAATAACTCCAAAAACTTTTTGTATTTTATTTTCACATTGAAAAACCAGTCAGATTTGCATCAGCCTCAGAGTGTGCTTATGTAAAATTACATGAATGCGGGCAGCAAGCTGCACTTATTTTTTTCTCTCTAAATGGGAAGGGAAAGAGTAGTTACCTGTGCTGAAAGCTGCAAAGGAGCAAGCAAGAATATGGAAAATGGTGCTTCGCTTTTGGCATTCAGAAGGCCGAGGGTGACAGATAAAGCTGTTCCACTGCTGTGATGGGAACAGGAGCGAGAGTCATAGGGGTGAGGAGACAATGGGAGGAGAGCAAGGGCACGTGCACCCTGAGGAGGGCAGAGAGGAAGAGGGGTGAGTAAGGAAAAGCCTTCTGTGCTTGCAGCCTCAGGAGAGGAGCTGCGTGACCTGAGACCATGCTGTGGGCTGAACTGGGTGAGTAAGGGCCTGCCCATGTAGCCAGGCTGTTTATTCCTAGGTGACTGATATTTTCTGATGCTATTGTAATGGTGTCCCCGTCTTGTGCCTGCTAGGCAAGAACTCTACCACTGAGCCACATCCCCAGACTTTCAAAGAGATAGGGCCTTGCTAGGCTGTCCAGGCTGGCCTTGCACTTATGATCCTCCTGCTTCAGCCTCCTGAATAGCTGGGGTTACTGGTGCTCTCCACTGCCCTGGTGTCTTCTCTTTAATTACATCTAGTTGTTGAATAAAAAAGTCTTTCAATCACTGAAACCCAGTTAGATAGACTCAACTTTGAAATCCACAGAGTTCTGAAGATGAAGTTGTATAGGGGTCTAACTTGTAACTGCATCAGGGACCTTGGCTAGAGTCTACCTACACCCAGATTAGGGCTCAATTTTTCCATTATTGCTCCATCTGGGTGTAGCTCCCTGCCGTGGTCTGAATATTTGTGTCCTGTCAAAACTCACATGTTGAAACTTAATCCCCATTGTGGTAGCACGAACAGGTGGGACCTTTATGGAGGCAGTTTTGTCAGAGGGCAGGTCTCTCAGAGATTAAGAGTCTTAATCTCTTTATGAAGGAGGCCAGAAAAAGCTTGTGTGACTCTTTCTGTCAGATGAAGATACAACGAGGCATCATCTGTTAAGCAGAGTGGGCCTTCCTATGACACTGAATCTGCCTGAAGCTTGATCTTGAACTTCCTAGTCTCCATGACTGTGAGCAGTACATTTCTGTTATTTATAAATTTCCTGGTCTAAGACATTTTGCTATAGCAGCCTGAACAGACTGAAACATTCCCCTACTCCGCGCCCTGTGATTTGGTCTGCTTCCCAGAGAATGGACTCTCCTTGCTTCAGTTTCCTGAAAGACAGGAGCTCTCGCTGGGGCCTCTCCTCTGGAGTAGAGAAGGCTGGGACCAGGGGCTTCCTGCTTCCCCGGCAAAAGTAGCTATGCCCAAGGTCACCATCATGTCACACTGACATCTGAGTCCTCCTGCTTGTTTTTTTTTTGTTTTGTTTTTTGTTTTTTTGTTTTTGGTTTTTTGAGACAGGGTCGATATGTAGTTGAGACTGACCTGGAACTCACTATGTAGCCCAGGCTGGTCTCGAACTCACAGCA
>NW_022969407.1:0-690 GCF_012274545.1 Fukomys damarensis
GACAAAAGTCTGCCATAGGATAGGGACAGGTTTTATTTAGTTCCCTGGCGACCTTGGGGAGATCAACTTCTGTAGAAGAAGCTACAAATTAAGGCAATTAATAAGCAAACTTCAGTAAGAAGGCAGTGACACAAAGTGTGGATGACTCTTTTAGGGTAGTTAAGCAATAAAGACAAAAGGTGGGGGGAAAAAAGGACAGGGTTTAGTGAAAAAGCTGAGAGGCTGTCTCAGCAAGACACTAAAAACCGGTAGGGAGGAACTCGGGTGCTGACACTATTTCTCGACGCTATAGGACTCTTCGCCCACCCTCACAGGGAGCTGAGCCAGGATAGAACACTGATCCTTCCTGTCCCCAGTTCCCTCGGGAGCTCTCAGAGCGCTCCCGGAGCATCGGGTAAGTTTGAATAAGCGCTGGCTGATGAGGGAAAGGTCCATTTCCCAACGAACTACACCTTGGAGATAAAATGAAAGGCTTCCCTCTTCCATCTCCGGAACGACCTGTTCCACAGCTCTGTACTCGTTCTCCCTTCCCAGGCCAGCGGCAGCCACCGGGGCAAGATGCTGCTCCGGGAGCCAAAGCGACAGCGCCCCAGTTCACCCGGACCCCGAGAACACAGAAGCGCCCACGGAAGGAGGGACGCGGAAAGGGGCTCGGGACGGCTGGACGGCGGGCGCGGCCGGACGCCGGGC
>NW_022969408.1:0-244 GCF_012274545.1 Fukomys damarensis
AGATTCTAATGTGTAGCAGTGGTTGAGAGCTGCAGTTCTAACTGAGCTCTGAGGAATCTTCTCTAGTATTCTGTGATTCTATTTAGGGAAAGGGATTGAAGTAAAGCATTCATTCAGAGTTCAAGGGCAGCAAACAGTCATTATTGGCATGCTGCACTCAACAAAACATATTTAGGAAAATATAATTAATAACATTTAAAATTTACAGAATGAACAATTTAGAAGGTAATTTTTTGCACCAGAT
>NW_022969409.1:0-370 GCF_012274545.1 Fukomys damarensis
TGAAAGACTGCATGATCAAGATCACCACAGAAAACTGGCCAATGTCATCCTATACAGCAATAAAACCATCACCTTTGGGACTTTTAATCTTTTCTGCTGGGTCTGCAGAAAGTCAGTTGTAGGTCTATCACATTTTAATTTTTTCAACTTTTTTTTTCTTCTGCTTTTTCCATTAGTTTTTTTTTCCAAATTAGCATCTCCCTTCACCGAGCTGTAAAAGCCTCTTGTCAACAACGAATGTGTCCAAGGCCGATTCAGAGCAGCAGGTGCTCCTCCCTGGGTCTGGAGGGCTGTGCTTGGGTGTGATGTTGTAAGAAGGTATGGCCCCTTGGCTCCTATTTTTAAGTTCTGGCTGTATATTTTTTAACTG
>NW_022969410.1:0-228 GCF_012274545.1 Fukomys damarensis
GTTGGTTGTGACAATAAAACGCAAATGAATATTATTGAAACTAAAATCAAGGAAAATGCACTGCACTCTGTTGTTAGGGTAACTGAAATGGTTGACATATATGCATTATTTTCACAGAATAAATAATACATTTCTAACTCATATTTTAAAAAATTGTGTCAGGGCTTGCATAATGGCTAGAGTGTGAAAGACTTTGTTTTTCAGTTGGCAAGAACACAGCCTTGACTA
>NW_022969411.1:0-207 GCF_012274545.1 Fukomys damarensis
ATTCCAGCCTGGGGCTGCATAGTCAAAATTGTAAAACTGTGACCTTGCTCTGCGGGCCATAAGTAGGTTTTACGAGAAAAATCAAATTACAAGTTTTAGCTAATTCATGAAGGTAGTTTTGGCTTCCAGTTTGAGTTGATGTTGAATTGGTGTGCTTAAAACATTTCTTGTGCATTGCAAATTCTTGAATTGTAATTATAGGGTTAA
>NW_022969412.1:0-1484 GCF_012274545.1 Fukomys damarensis
ATATGTTTACAGAAAAACTTGTAAAAGTAGAGTGGGCCCTTGACCTATGAACTCAATTTGTTCATGAAGGCTGGTTGTAACTCACATTGGTCAACTGAAGGCTCAGATTCCTCTACACAGCCTTCAAGGTCTCTCACCTATATACAGGGAGATTTCAGTGTCCTTAGAGAGACACTGGCCTGGGACTTCTCAAATTCTCACAGCAAAGGATGTTGTAAGGTTCCTTCCAGAACTCTTTAAGGGCTAAATCTCTGGGACCCTCTGAAACAGCACAAGTGACCAGGCTTCAGGTTGTAACTCAAGACTTTGGTAGTAAATTTAAAATAAAATTCCAGTCGTAACACAAGTTGTCCATATGTCAGGCCACTCATAATTTGAGATTCTACTAACAATGACTTTATTCACAATAAACAAAAACTGAAATACAGGCTGTTTGATAAAGCTCAATAGTAGAGCACTTGCCTACCATATGTGAAGTCTTGATTTCAATCCCCAGGAATTCAGAAACAAAACAAAACCTTGAAAAACACATAAATGTCCATTAACCAGAAAATAAACATTGGGATGTTCAATAAGATAGAACAAAACTCTAATCACAAACTACTAATCATTTTGCAATAGAGATAAATCTCAAAAATACATGTTTAGCAAAATAAATGAAACATAGAACAAATTTAAAGAATAAGCAAACTAAATCCGTTCTAATAAAATTTAGGACATAATTTGCCTTTATGAAAAGGAGAGCTGCTCAGAGCGGACACAAGGAAACCCTGCGTTGACAAAAATGTTCTGTGTACTGATGGAAGTAGTGGTATACCAAGGGGTGTACATTTGCCAGAACTGCTATAACTGTTCCCTAAAGACCCGACAACTTTACCTTCTGTACATTTTGCTTTAATTTTTAAAAAATAACACTTCTAAACAATGCTGGAGTTGCAATTTTAAGTTCACTTAATCTCAAGTCCTATGCCTTTTTCCCTCTTCCACACTGCACTCATTAACATAAGAGACAGGGATTTTAGAATTACAGTTTAGGCTGGTATTTTGACTATGAAAAAGTACTCTTTTTGTTTTTCTAACAGCAACATCTTCCCTTTGTGCAACTTGCTTTGTGAAGGTAAAAACTTTAAAAAGTGTAAAAAGTAAAGCGAGCCCCCTGGGAAGTAACATCAAGCTCCTTAGAACTACAGGGGTGCCAATTAGCACGGTTTCAGGAAGTACCTGAACTGAAACCCCAGAGAAATATTCCCATAATACCAGCTACCCAGGCCCCTAAACATCATGTGGTTCTATAAAGCTTATATATCAACAGTCATTGAAAAAATGGCTGATACACACAAAATTTAAAAATTCAGGATATCCGCATGTTAGGAAACTTTGGATTCTTTAATTTTGTCTGATTTTTCTACTACCCTTTTGTCATCTCCATTAAATAAGAGGCAAATCTGGGCCTATGATGGTCTGTTGGTCAAGGAAAAAAAAAA
>NW_022969413.1:0-220 GCF_012274545.1 Fukomys damarensis
TATATAAGCTGAGAGAAAAAGTACTTTGAAAATACACATAATTAATCTCACTCATAAACAGTGATACTCTTTCTCAAAGGCAGAAGACTCTACAATCAATCTCATTCTAACCAGAATAATCTTTCCTAGATGAACTTCAAGAGACATCATTAATCTGTTCTCAAGAAAAGCAATCATCTTTATAAGAAAGCAGACTCCATCCAAACTCCAAATACCATGC
>NW_022969414.1:0-398 GCF_012274545.1 Fukomys damarensis
CATGAGGGATGACTCAAAGGGGTTTGACTTGAGTGTGTGGAAGATTCTCATTGCCATCCACCAAGATTTGGGGTATCATGGGCTATCGGCTCTTATTTTTCAGTTTTCCTAACAAGAGTTTTCCTTAATGCATGAACAGTCAAGCCTGTCACAAGGACAGATTAACAATTAATTTGAACCAATTAGATAGCTTCTGCCATCAACTTTTAAGCATTGGATCTGTAAAGAAGTTGACTTAAATGTGTAACAAATTTTAAAAGAAAAATACCAAAATCAGTGTCCTTTCGAAGCTGCTTACTGTTAGGAAGAGGGATGTATAAAAAGTTGAAATAGAATACTTTGTAAATATCAAATGCAGTTTTACCTTTAGCAGAATCTTGGTGCAGTCTAAGTCTCAT
>NW_022969415.1:0-222 GCF_012274545.1 Fukomys damarensis
CTGTGCCACTGCAGTGCTCATGAGATACTTCTGTGGGTTATGGAGCTTTAGTCAGACTTGCTTCTTAAAGTCAGCCAACTGAGGGGTTAGCTGTGTACATCCTGCACTGCTCACAGCACGTGTCAGGCATAATCAATACTGCGGGCTCTGGCAAAATGTATATATACATTTGAAGTTAGTGTTGTGTAGATAGATTGAGAATAGGTGGTTAGATAAATTGGA